>NW_027515319.1:0-83846 GCF_048772815.1 Callospermophilus lateralis
CTGTTAACGAACGCTTCATCCTAGAAGAGTGAATATTGGGCAGCTAAGTGGACTTAGTGAACTGATCATTACCACAGAGATCATCAAGGTCGGATGAAAAAAAAATTGCCGAGTATTCAGAAAACTAGTAGTATTTTGGAAGCTTCTAACACCTTTCCAATGAATGTGTTTTACGCAGTCTTTGCTTGTGGCTATTTCAAGAGGAAACAAACCACAAAGACAGAACTTAGAACTACTTTATTTTGTCAAGTTTCAAGGAGCCAGCACAAACCGTGTTTGATTTAGACTTAAAAAACACATCTATCTGTATAGGAGGAAATAGAGTGAAACCTAAAAACTCAAACTGTTACTGGTAACGAACACTTCATCCTAGAAGAGTGAATATTGGGCAGCTAAGTGGACTTAGTGAAGTGATCATTACCACAGAGATCATCAAGGTCGGATGAAAAAAAATTTGCCGAGTATTCAGAAAACCAGTAGTTTTTTGGAAGTTTGGCACACCTTTCCAATGAATGTGTTTTACGCAGTCTTTGCTTGTGCCTATTTCAAGAGGAAACAAACCACAAAGACAGAACTTAGAAAACTTTATTTTGTCAAGTTTCAAGGAGCTAGCACACACCGTGTTTTATATAGACTTCCAAACACTTCTATCTATATAGGAGGAAATAGAGTGAAACCTAAAAACTCAAACTGTTACTGGTAACGAAAGCTTCATCCTAGAAGAGTGAATATTGGGCAGCTAAGTGGACTAAGTGAACTGATCATTACCACAGAGATCATCAAGGTTGGATGAAAAAAAATATGCCAAGTATTCAGAAAACCAGTAGTTTTTTGAAAGCTTTTCACACCTTTCCAATGAAGGTGTTTTACGCAGTCTTTGCTTGTGGCTATTTCAAGAGGAAACAAACCACAAAGACAGAACTTAGAACTACTTTATTTTGTCAAGTTTCAAGGAACTAGCACAAACCGTGTTTGATTTAGACTTAAAAAACTCATCTATCTGTATAGGAGAAAATAGAGTGAAACCTAAAAATTCAAACTGTTACTGGTAACGAACGCTTCATCCTAGAAGAGTGAAAATTGGCAGCTAAGTGGACTTAGTGAACTGATCAGTTTCAAGGAGCTAGCACAAACCGTGTTTGATTTAGACTTAAAAAACACATCTATCTGTATAGGAGGAAATAGAGTGAAACCTAAAAATTCAAACTGTTACTGGTAACGAACGCTTCATATTAGAAGAGTGAAAATTGGGCAGCTAAATCTACTTAGTGAACTGATCATTACCGCAGAGATCATCAAGGTCGGATGAAAAAAAATTTGGCGAGTATTCAGAAAACCAGTAGTTTTTTGGAAGCTTGGAACACCTTTCCAATGAATGTGTTTTACGCAGTCTTTGCTTGTGGCTATTTCAAGAGGAAACAAACCACAAAGGCAGAACTTAGAACTAATTTATTTTCTCAAGTTTCAAGGACCTAGCACAAACCGTGTTTGATTTAGACTCAAAAAACACATCTATCTGTATAGGAGGAAATAGGGTGAAACCTAAAAATTCAAACTGTTACTGTTAACGAACGCTTCATCCTAGAAGAGTGAATATTGGGCAGCTAAGTGGACTTAGTGAACTGATCATTACCACAGAGATCATCAAGGTCGGATGAAAAAAAAATTGCCGAGTATTCAGAAAACCAGTAGTATTTTGGAAGCTTCTAACACCTTTCCAATGATTGTGTTTTACGCAGTCTTTGCTTGTGGCTATTTCAAGAGGAAACAAACCACAAAGACAGAACTTAGAACTACTTTATTTTGTCAAGTTTCAAGGAGCCAGCACAAACCGTGTTTGATTTAGACTTAAAAAACACATGTATCTGTATAGGAGGAAATAGAGTGAAACCTAAAAATTCAAACTGTTACTTTTAACGAACGCTTCAACCTAGAAGAGTGAATATTGGGCAGCTAAGTGGACTTAGTGAAGTGATCATTACCACAGAGATCATCAAGGTCGGATGAAAAAAAATTTGCCGAGAATTCAGAAAACCAGTAGTTTTCTGAAAGCTTGGCAAACCTTTCCAATGAATGTGTTTTACGCAGTCTTTGCTTGTGGCTATTTCAAGAGGAAACAAACCACAAAGACAGAACTTAGAACTACTTTATTTTGTCAAGTTTCAAGGAGCCAGCACAAACCGTGTTTGATTTAGACTTAAAAAACACATCTATCTGTATAGGAGGAAATAGAGTGAAACCTAAAAATTCAAACTGTTATTGGTAACGAACGCTTCATATTAAAAGAGTGAAAATTGGGCAACTAAGTGGACTTAGTGAACTGATCATTACCACAGAGATCATCAAGGTCGGATGAAAAAAAATTTGCCTAGTATTCAGAAAACCAGTAGTATTTTGGAAGCTTGGAACAACTTTCCAATGAATGTGTTTTATGCAGTCTTTGCTTGTGGCTATTTAAAGAGGAAACAAACCACAAAGACAGAACTTAGAACTACTTTATTTTGTCAAGTTTCAAGGAGCCAGCACAAACCGTGTTTGATGTAGACTTAAAAAACACATCTATCTGTATAGGAGGAAATAGAGTGAAACCTAAAAATTCAAACTGTTACTGGTAACGAACGCTTCATATTAGAAGAGTGAAAATTGGGCAGCTAAATCTACTTAGTGAACTGATCATTACCGCAGAGATCATCAAGGTCGGATGAAAAAAAATTTGGCGAGTATTCAGGAAACCCGTAGTTTTTTGGAAGCTTGGAACACCTTTCCAATGAATGTGTTTTACGCAGTCTTTGCTTGTGGCTATTTCAAGAGGAAACAAACCACAAAGGCAGAACTTAGAACTAATTTATTTTCTCAAGTTTCAAGGACCTAGCACAAACCGTGTTTGATTTTGACTCAAAAAACACATCTATCTGTATAGGAGGAAATAGGGTGAAACCTAAAAATTCAAACTGTTACTGTCAACGAACACTTCATCCTAGAAGAGTGAATATTGGGCAGCTAAGTGGACTTAGTGAACTGATCATTACCACAGAGATCATCAAGGTCGGATGAAAAAAAAATTGCCGAGTATTCAGAAAACTAGTAGTATTTTGGAAGCTTCTAACACCTTTCCAATGAATGTGTTTTACGCAGTCTTTGCTTGTGGCTATTTCAAGAGGAAACAAACCACAAAGACAGAACTTAGAACTACTTTATTTTGTCAAGTTTCAAGGAGCCAGCACAAACCGTGTTTGATTTAGACTTAAAAAACTCATGTATCTGTATAGGAGGAAATAGAGTGAAACCTAAAAATTCAAACTGTTACTGGTAACGAACGCTTCAACCTAGAAGAGTGAATATTGGGCAGCTAAGTGGACTTAGTGAAGTGATCATTACCACAGAGATCATCAAGGTCGGATGAAAAAAAATTTGCCGAGAATTCAGAAAACCAGTAGTTTTCTGAAAGCTTGGCAAACCTTTCCAATGAATGTGTTTTACGCAGTCTTTGCTTGTGGCTATTTCAAGAGGAAACAAACCACAAAGACAGAACTTAGAACTACTTTATTTTGTCAAGTTTCAAGGAGCCAGCACAAACCGTGTTTGATTTAGACTTAAAAAACACATCTATCTGTATAGGAGGAAATAGAGTGAAACCTAAAAATTCAAACTGTTATTGGTAACGAACGCTTCATATTAAAAGAGTGAAAATTGGGCAACTAAGTGGACTTAGTGAACTGATTATTACCACAGAGATCATCAAGGTCGGATGAAAAAAAATTTGCCTAGTATTCAGAAAACCAGTAGTATTTTGGAAGCTTGGAACACCTTTCCAATGAATGTTTTTTACGCAGTCTTTGCTTGTGGCTATTTAAAGAGGAAACAAACCACAAAGACAGAACTTGGAACTACTTTATTTTGTCAAGTTTCAAGGAGCTAGCACAAACCGTGTTTGATTTAGACTTAAAAAACACATCTATCTGTATAGGAGGAAATAGAGTGAAACCTAAAAACTCAAACTGTTACTGGTAACGAACACTTCATCCTAGAAGAGTGAATATTGGGCAGCTAAGTGGACTTAGTGAAGTGATCATTACCACAGAGATCATCAAGGTCGGATGAAAAAAAATTTGCCGAGTATTCAGAAAACCAGTAGTTTTTTGGAAGTTTGGCACACCTTTCCAATGAATGTGTTTTACGCAGTCTTTGCTTGTGCCTATTTCAAGAGGAAACAAACCACAAAGACAGAACTTAGAAAACTTTATTTTGTCAAGTTTCAAGGAGCTAGCACACACCGTGTTTTATATAGACTTCCAAACACTTCTATCTATATAGGAGGAAATAGAGTGAAACCTAAAAACTCAAACTGTTACTGGTAACGAAAGCTTCATCCTAGAAGAGTGAATATTGGGCAGCTAAGTGGACTAAGTGAACTGATCATTACCACAGAGATCATCAAGGTCGGATGAAAAAAAATATGCCAAGTATTCAGAAAACCAGTAGTTTTTTGAAAGCTTGGCACACCTTTCCAATGAAGGTGTTTTACGCAGTCTTTGTTTGTGGCTATTTCAAGAGGAAACAAACCACAAAGACAGAACTTAGAACTACTTTATTTTGTCAAGTTTCAAGGAACTAGCACAAACCGTGTTTGATTTAGACTTAAAAAACTCATCTATCTGTATAGGAGAAAATAGAGTGAAACCTAAAAATTCAAACTGTTACTGGTAACGAACGCTTCATCCTAGAAGAGTGAAAATTGGCAGCTAAGTGGACTTAGTGAACTGATCAGTTTCAAGGAGCTAGCACAAACCGTGTTTGATTTAGACTTAAAAAACACATCTATCTGTATAGGAGGAAATAGAGTGAAACCTAAAAATTCAAACTGTTACTGGTAACGAACGCTTCATCCTAGAAGAGTGAAAATTGGCAGCTAAGTGGACTTAGTGAACTGATCAGTTTCAAGGAGCTAGCACAAACCGTGTTTGATTTAGACTTAAAAAACACATCTATCTGTATAGGAGGAAATAGAGTGAAACCTAAAAATTCAAACTGTTACTGGTAACGAACGCTTCATATTAGAAGAGTGAAAATTGGGCAGCTAAATCTACTTAGTGAACTGATCATTACCGCAGAGATCATCAAGGTCGGATGAAAAAAAATTTGGCGAGTATTCAGAAAACCAGTAGTTTTTTGGAAGCTTGGAACACCTTTCCAATGAATGTGTTTTACGCAGTCTTTGCTTGTGGCTATTTCAAGAGGAAACAAACCACAAAGGCAGAACTTAGAACTAATTTATTTTCTCAAGTTTCAAGGACCTAGCACAAACCGTGTTTGATTTAGACTCAAAAAACACATCTATCTGTATAGGAGGAAATAGGGTGAAACCTAAAAATTCAAACTGTTACTGTTAACGAACGCTTCATCCTAGAAGAGTGAATATTGGGCAGCTAAGTGGACTTAGTGAACTGATCATTACCACAGAGATCATCAAGGTCGGATGAAAAAAAAATTGCCGAGTATTCAGAAAACCAGTAGTATTTTGGAAGCTTCTAACACCTTTCCAATGAATGTGTTTTACGCAGTCTTTGCTTGTGGCTATTTCAAGAGGAAACAAACCACAAAGACAGAACTTAGAACTACTTTATTTTGTCAAGTTTCAAGGAGCCAGCACAAACCGTGTTTGATTTAGACTTAAAAAACACATGTATCTGTATAGGAGGAAATAGAGTGAAACCTAAAAATTCAAACTGTTACTGGTAACGAACGCTTCAACCTAGAAGAGTGAATATTGGGCAGCTAAGTGGACTTAGTGAAGTGATCATTACCACAGAGATCATCAAGGTCGGATGAAAAAAAATTTGCCGAGAATTCAGAAAACCAGTAGTTTTCTGAAAGCTTGGCAAACCTTTCCAATGAATGTGTTTTACGCAGTCTTTGCTTGTGGCTATTTCAAGAGGAAACAAACCACAAAGACAGAACTTAGAACTACTTTATTTTGTCAAGTTTCAAGGAGCCAGCACAAACCGTGTTTGATTTAGACTTAAAAAACACATCTATCTGTATAGGAGGAAATAGAGTGAAACCTAAAAATTCAAACTGTTATTGGTAACGAACGCTTCATATTAAAAGAGTGAAAATTGGGCAACTAAGTGGACTTAGTGAACTGATCATTACCACAGAGATCATCAAGGTCGGATGAAAAAAAATTTGCCTAGTATTCAGAAAACCAGTAGTATTTTGGAAGCTTGGAACACCTTTCCAATGAATGTTTTTTACGCAGTCTTTGCTTGTGGCTATTTAAAGAGGAAACAAACCACAAAGACAGAACTTGGAACTACTTTATTTTGTCAAGTTTCAAGGAGCTAGCACAAACCGTGTTTGATTTAGACTTAAAAAACACATCTATCTGTATAGGAGGAAATAGAGTGAAACCTAAAAACTCAAACTGTTACTGGTAACGAACACTTCATCCTAGAAGAGTGAATATTGGGCAGCTAAGTGGACTTAGTGAAGTGATCATTACCACAGAGATCATCAAGGTCGGATGAAAAAAAATTTGCCGAGTATTCAAAAAACCAGTAGTTTTTTGGAAGTTTGGCACACCTTTCCAATGAATGTGTTTTACGCAGTCTTTGCTTGTGCCTATTTCAAGAGGAAACAAACCACAAAGACAGAACTTAGAAAACTTTATTTTGTCAAGTTTCAAGGAGCTAGCACACACCGTGTTTTATATAGACTTCCAAACACTTCTATCTATATAGGAGGAAATAGAGTGAAACCTAAAAACTCAAACTGTTACTGGTAACGAAAGCTTCATCCTAGAAGAGTGAATATTGGGCAGCTAAGTGGACTAAGTGAACTGATCATTACCACAGAGATCATCAAGGTCGGATGAAAAAAAATATGCCAAGTATTCAGAAAACCAGTAGTTTTTTGAAAGCTTGGCACACCTTTCCAATGAAGGTGTTTTACGCAGTCTTTGCTTGTGGCTATTTCAAGAGGAAACAAACCACAAAGACAGAACTTAGAACTACTTTATTTTGTCAAGTTTCAAGGAACTAGCACAAACCGTGTTTGATTTAGACTTAAAAAACTCATCTATCTGTATAGGAGAAAATAGAGTGAAACCTAAAAATTCAAACTGTTACTGGTAACGAACGCTTCATCCTAGAAGAGTGAAAATTGGCAGCTAAGTGGACTTAGTGAACTGATCAGTTTCAAGGAGCTAGCACAAACCGTGTTTGATTTAGACTTAAAAAACACATCTATCTGTATAGGAGGAAATAGAGTGAAACCTAAAAATTCAAACTGTTACTGGTAACGAACGCTTCATATTAGAAGAGTGAAAATTGGGCAGCTAAATCTACTTAGTGAACTGATCATTACCGCAGAGATCATCAAGGTCGGATGAAAAAAAATTTGGCGAGTATTCAGAAAACCAGTAGTTTTTTGGAAGCTTGGAACACCTTTCCAATGAATGTGTTTTACGCAGTCTTTGCTTGTGGCTATTTCAAGAGGAAACAAACCACAAAGGCAGAACTTAGAACTAATTTATTTTCTCAAGTTTCAAGGACCTAGCACAAACCGTGTTTGATTTAGACTCAAAAAACACATCTATCTGTATAGGAGGAAATAGGGTGAAACCTAAAAATTCAAACTGTTACTGTTAACGAACGCTTCATCCTAGAAGAGTGAATATTGGGCAGCTAAGTGGACTTAGTGAACTGATCATTACCACAGAGATCATCAAGGTCGGGTGAAAAAAAAATTGCCGAGTATTCAGAAAACCAGTAGTATTTTGGAAGCTTCTAACACCTTTCCAATGAATGTGTTTTACGCAGTCTTTGCTTGTGGCTATTTCAAGAGGAAACAAACCACAAAGACAGAACTTCGAACTACTTTATTTTGTCAAGTTTCAAGGAGCCAGCACAAACCGTGTTTGATTTAGACTTAAAAAACACATGTATCTGTATAGGAGGAAATAGAGTGAAACCTAAAAATTCAAACTGTTACTGGTAACGAACGCTTCAACCTAGAAGAGTGAATATTGGGCAGCTAAGTGGATTTAGTGAAGTGATCATTACCACAGAGATCATCAAGGTCGGATGAAAAAAAAATTTGCCGAGAATTCAGAAAACCAGTAGTTTCTGAAAGCTTGGCAAACCTTTCCAATGAATGTGTTTTACGCAGTCTTTGCTTGTGGCTATTTCAAGAGGAAACAAACCACAAAGACAGAACTTAGAACTACTTTATTTTGTCAAGTTTCAAGGAGCCAGCACAAACCGTGTTTGATTTAGACTTAAAAAACACATCTATCTGTATAGGAGGAAATAGAGTGAAACCTAAAAATTCAAACTGTTATTGGTAACGAACGCTTCATATTAAAAGAGTGAAAATTGGGCAACTAAGTGGACTTAGTGAACTGATCATTACCACAGAGATCATCAAGGTCGGATGAAAAAAAATTTGCCTAGTATTCAGAAAACCAGTAGTATTTTGGAAGCTTGGAACAACTTTCCAATGAATGTGTTTTATGCAGTCTTTGCTTGTGGCTATTTAAAGAGGAAACAAACCACAAAGACAGAACTTAGAACTACTTTATTTTGTCAAGTTTCAAGGAGCCAGCACAAACCGTGTTTGATTTAGACTTAAAAACACATCTATCTGTATAGGAGGAAATAGAGTGAAACCTAAAAATTCAAACTGTTACTGGTAACGAACGCTTCATATTAGAAGAGTGAAAATTGGGCAGCTAAATCTACTTAGTGAACTGATCATTACCGCAGAGATCATCAAGGTCGGATGAAAAAAATTTGGCGAGTATTCAGGAAACCAGTAGTTTTTTGGAAGCTTGGAACACCTTTCCAATGAATGTGTTTACGCAGTCTTTGCTTGTGGCTATTTCAAGAGGAAACAAACCACAAAGGCAGAACTTAGAACTAATTTATTTTCTCAAGTTTCAAGGACCTAGCACAAACCGTGTTTGATTTTGACTCAAAAAACACATCTATCTGTATAGGAGGAAATAGGGTGAAACCTAAAATTCAAACTGTTACTGTTAACGAACGCTTCATCCTAGAAGAGTGAATATTGGGCAGCTAAGTGGACTTAGTGAACTGATCATTACCACAGAGATCATCAGGTCGGATGAAAAAAGTTGCCGAGTATTCAGAAAACTAGTAGTATTTTGGAAGCTTCTAACACCTTTCCAATGAATGTGTTTTACGCAGTCTTTGCCTTGTGGCTATTTCAAGAGGAAACAAACCACAAAGACAGAACTTAGAACTACTTTATTTTGTCAAGTTTCAAGGAGCCAGCACAAACCGTGTTTGATTTAGACTTAAAAAACACATGTATCTGTATAGGAGGAAATAGAGTGAAACCTAAAAATTCAAACTGTTACTGGTAACGAACGCTTCAACCTAGAAGAGTGAATATTGGGCAGCTAAGTGGACTTAGTGAAGTGATCATTACCACAGAGATCATCAAGGTCGGATGAAAAAAAATTTGCCGAGAATTCAGAAAACCAGTAGTTTTCTGAAAGCTTGGCAAACCTTTCCAATGAATGTGTTTTACGCAGTCTTTGCTTGTGGCTATTTCAAGAGGAAACAAACCACAAAGACAGAACTTAGAACTACTTTATTTTGTCAAGTTTCAAGGAGCCAGCACAAACCGTGTTTGATTTAGACTTAAAAAAACACATCTATCTGTATAGGAGGAAATAGAGTGAAACTAAAAATTCAAACTGTTATTGGTAACGAACGCTTCATATTAAAAGAGTGAAAATTGGGCAACTAAGTGGACTTAGTGAACTGATTATTACCACAGAGATCATCAAGGTCGGATGAAAAAAAATTTGCCTAGTATTCAGAAAACCAGTAGTATTTTGGAAGCTTGGAACACCTTTCCAATGAATGTTTTTTACGCAGTCTTTGCTTGTGGCTATTTAAAGAGGAAACAAACCACAAAGACAGAACTTGGAACTACTTTATTTTGTCAAGTTTCAAGGAGCTAGCACAAACCGTGTTTGATTTAGACTTAAAAAACACATCTATCTGTATAGGAGGAAATAGAGTGAAACCTAAAAACTCAAACTGTTACTGGTAACGAACACTTCATCCTAGAAGAGTGAATATTGGGCAGCTAAGTGGACTTAGTGAAGTGATCATTACCACAGAGATCATCAAGGTCGATGAAAAAAAATTTGCCGAGTATTCAGAAAACCAGTAGTTTTTTGGAAGTTTGGCACACCTTTCCAATGAATGTGTTTTACGCAGTCTTTGCTTGTGCCTATTTCAAGAGGAAACCAACCACAAAGACAGAACTTAGAAAACTTTATTTTGTCAAGTTTCAAGGAGCTAGCACACACCGTGTTTTATATAGACTTCCAAACACTTCTATCTATATAGGAGGAAATAGAGTGAAACCTAAAAACTCAAACTGTTACTGGTAACGAAAGCTTCATCCTAGAAGAGTGAATATTGGGCAGCTAAGTGGACTAAGTGAACTGATCATTACCACAGAGATCATCAAGGTCGGATGAAAAAAAATATGCCAAGTATTCAGAAAACCAGTAGTTTTTTGAAAGCTTGGCACACCTTTCCAATGAAGGTGTTTTACGCAGTCTTTGCTTGTGGCTATTTCAAGAGGAAACAAACCACAAAGACAGAACTTAGAACTACTTTATTTTGTCAAGTTTCAAGGAACTAGCACAACCGTGTTTGATTTAGACTTAAAAAACTCATCTATCTGTATAGGAGAAAATAGAGTGAAACCTAAAATTCAAACTGTTACTGGTAACGAACGCTTCATCCTAGAAGAGTGAAAATTGGCAGCTAAGTGGACTTAGTGAACTGATCAGTTTCAAGGAGCTAGCACAAACCGTGTTTGATTTAGACTTAAAAAACACATCTATCTGTATAGGAGGAAATAGAGTGAAACCTAAAAATTCAAACTGTTACTGGTAACGAACGCTTCATATTAGAAGAGTGAAAATTGGGCAGCTAAATCTACTTAGTGAACTGATCATTACCGCAGAGATCATCAAGGTCGGATGAAAAAAAATTTGGCGAGTATTCAGAAAACCAGTAGTTTTTTGGAAGCTTGGAACACCTTTCCAATGAATGTGTTTTACGCAGTCTTTGCTTGTGGCTATTTCAAGAGGAAACAAACCACAAAGGCAGAACTTAGAACTAATTTATTTTCTCAAGTTTCAAGGACCTAGCACAAACCGTGTTTGATTTAGACTCAAAAAACACATCTATCTGTATAGGAGGAAATAGGGTGAAACCTAAAAATTCAAACTGTTACTGTTAACGAACGCTTCATCCTAGAAGAGTGAATATTGGGCAGCTAAGTGGACTTAGTGAACTGATCATTACCACAGAGATCATCAAGGTCGGGTGAAAAAAAAATTGCCGAGTATTCAGAAAACCAGTAGTATTTTGGAAGCTTCTAACACCTTTCCAATGAATGTGTTTTACGCAGTCTTTGCTTGTGGCTATTTCAAGAGGAAAACAAACCACAAAGACAGAACTTAGAACTACTTTATTTTGTCAAGTTTCAAGGAGCCAGCACAAACCGTGTTTGATTTAGACTTAAAAAACACATGTATCTGTATAGGAGGAAATAGAGTGAAACCTAAAAATTCAACTGTTACTGGTAACGAACGCTTCAACCTAGAAGAGTGAATATTGGGCAGCTAAGTGGACTTAGTGAAGTGATCATTACCACAGAGATCATCAAGGTCGGATGAAAAAAAATTTGCCGAGAATTCAGAAAACCAGTAGTTTTCTGAAAGCTTGGCACACCTTTCCAATGAATGTGTTTTACGCAGTCTTTGCTTGTGGCTATTTCAAGAGGAAACAAACCACAAAGACAGAACTTAGAACTACTTTATTTTGTCAAGTTTCAAGGAGCCAGCACAAACCGTGTTTGATTTAGACTTAAAAAACACATCTATCTGTATAGGAGGAAATAGAGTGAAACCTAAAAATTCAAACTGTTATTGGTAACGAACGCTTCATATTAAAAGAGTGAAATTGGGCAACTAAGTGGACTTAGTGAACTGATCATTACCACAGAGATCATCAAGGTCGGATGAAAAAAAAATTTGCCTAGTATTCAGAAAACCAGTAGTATTTTGGAAACTTGGAACAACTTTCAATGAATGTGTTTTATGCAGTCTTTGCTTGTGGCTATTTAAAGAGGAAACAAACCACAAAGACAGAACTTAGAACTACTTTATTTTGTCAAGTTTCAAGGAGCCAGCACAAACCGTGTTTGATTTAGACTTAAAAAACACATCTATCTGTATAGGAGGAAATAGAGTGAAACCTAAAAATTCAAACTGTTACTGGTAACGAACGCTTCATATTAGAAGAGTGAAAATTGGGCAGCTAAATCTACTTAGTGAACTGATCATTACCGCAGAGATCATCAAGGTCGGATGAAAAAAAATTTGGCGAGTATTCAGAAAACCAGTAGTTTTTTGGAAGCTTGGAACACCTTTCCAATGAATGTGTTTTACGCAGTCTTTGCTTGTGGCTATTTCAAGAGGAAACAAACCACAAAGGCAGAACTTAGAACTAATTTATTTTCTCAAGTTTCAAGGACCTAGCACAAACCGTGTTTGATTTAGACTCAAAAAACACATCTATCTGTATAGGAGGAAATAGGGTGAAACCTAAAAATTCAAACTGTTACTGTTAACGAACGCTTCATCCTAGAAGAGTGAATATTGGGCAGCTAAGTGGACTTAGTGAACTGATCATTACCACAGAGATCATCAAGGTCGGGTGAAAAAAAAAATTGCCGAGTATTCAGAAAACCAGTAGTATTTTGGAAGCTTCTAACACCTTTCCAATGAATGTGTTTTACGCAGTCTTTGCTTGTGGCTATTTCAAGAGGAAACAAACCACAAAGACAGAACTTAGAACTACTTTATTTTGTCAAGTTTCAAGGAGCCAGCACAAACCGTGTTTGATTTAGACTTAAAAAACACATGTATCTGTATAGGAGGAAATAGAGTGAAACCTAAAAATTCAAACTGTTACTGGTAACGAACGCTTCAACCTAGAAGAGTGAATATTGGGCAGCTAAGTGGACTTAGTGAAGTGATCATTACCACAGAGATCATCAAGGTCGGATGAAAAAAAATTTGCCGAGAATTCAGAAAACCAGTAGTTTTCTGAAAGCTTGGCAAACCTTTCCAATGAATGTGTTTTACGCAGTCTTTGCTTGTGGCTATTTCAAGAGGAAACAAACCACAAAGACAGAACTTAGAACTACTTTATTTTGGTCAAGTTTCAAGGAGCCAGCACAAACCGTGTTTGATTTAGACTTAAAAAACACATCTATCTGTATAGGAGGAAATAGAGTGAAACCTAAAAATTCAAACTGTTATTGGTAATGAACGCTTCATATTAAAAGAGTGAAAATTGGGCAACTAAGTGACTTAGTGAACTGATCATTACCACAGAGATCATCAAGGTCGGATGAAAAATTTTGCCTAGTATTCAGAAAACCAGTAGTATTTTGGAAGCTTGGAACAACTTTCCAATGAATGTGTTTTATGCAGTCTTTGCTTGTGGCTATTTAAAGAGGAAACAAACACAAAGACAGAACTTAGAACTACTTTATTTTGTCAAGTTTCAAGGAGCCAGCACAAACGTGTTTGATTTAGACTTAAAAAACACATCTATCTGTATAGGAGGAAATAGAGTGAAACTAAAAATTCAAACTGTTACTGGTAACGAACGCTTCATATTAGAAGAGTGAAAATTGGGCAGCTAAATCTACTTAGTGAACTGATCATTTACTGCAGAGATCATCAAGGTCGGATGAAAAAAAATTTGGCGAGTATTCAGGAAACCAGTAGTTTTTTGGAAGCTTGGAACACCTTTCCAATGAATGTGTTTTACGCAGTCTTTGCTTGTGGCTATTTCAAGAGGAAACAAACCACAAAGGCAGAACTTAGAACTAATTTATTTTCTCAAGTTTCAAGGACCTAGCACAAACCGTGTTTGATTTTGACTCAAAAAACACATCTATCTGTATAGGAGGAAATAGGGTGAAACCTAAAAATTCAAACTGGTACTGTTAACGAACGCTTCATCCTAGAAGAGTGAATATTGGGCAGCTAAGTGGACTTAGTGAACTGATCATTACCACAGAGATCATCAAGGTCGGATGAAAAAAAAATTGCCGAGTATTCAGAAAACTAGTAGTATTTTGGAAGCTTCTAACACCTTTCCAATGAATGTGTTTTACGCAGTCTTTGCTTGTGGCTATTTCAAGAGGAACAAACCACAAAGACAGAACTTAGAACTACTTTATTTTGTCAAGTTCAAGGAGCCAGCACAAACCGTGTTTGATTTAGACTTAAAAAACACATGTATCTGTATAGGAGGAAATAGAGTGAAACCTAAAAATTCAAACTGTTACTGGTAACGAACGCTTCAACCTAGAAGAGTGAATATTGGGCAGCTAAGTGGACTTAGTGAAGTGATCATTACCACAGAGATCTCAAGGTCGGATGAAAAAAAATTTGCCGAGAATTCAGAAAACCAGTAGTTTTCTGAAGCTTGGCAAACCTTTCCAATGAATGTGTTTTACGCAGTCTTTGCTTGTGGCTATTTCAAGAGGAAACAAACCACAAAGACAGAACTTAGAACTACTTTATTTTGTCAAGTTTCAAGGAGCCAGCACAAACCGTGTTGATTTAGACTTAAAAAACACATCTATCTGTATAGGAGGAAATAGAGTGAAACCTAAAACATTCAAACTGTTATTGGTAACGAACGCTTCATATTTAAAAGAGTGAAAATTGGGCAACTAAGTGGACTTAGTGAACTGATTATTACCACAGAGATCATCAAGGTCGGATGAAAAAAAATTTGCCTAGTATTCAGAAAACCAGTAGTATTTTGGAAGCTTGGAACACCTTTCCAATGAATGTTTTTTACGCAGTCTTTGCTTGTGGCTATTTAAAGAGGAAACAAACCACAAAGACAGAACTTGGAACTACTTTATTTTGTCAAGTTTCAAGGAGCTAGCACAAACCGTGTTTGATTTAGACTTAAAAACACATCTATCTGTATAGGAGGAATAGAGTGAAACCTAAAAACTCAAACTGTTACTGGTAACGAACACTTCATCCTAGAAGAGTGAATATTGGCAGCTAAGTGGACTTAGTGAAGTGATCATTACCACAGAGATCATCAAGGTCGGATGAAAAAAAATTTGCCGAGTATTCAGAAAACCAGTAGTTTTTTGGAAGTTTGGCACACCTTTCCAATGAATGTGTTTTACGCAGTCTTTGCTTGTGCCTATTTCAAGAGGAAACAAACCACAAAGACAGAACTTAGAAAACTTTATTTTGTCAAGTTTCAAGGAGCTAGCACACACCGTGTTTTATATAGACTTCCAAACACTTCTATCTATATAGGAGGAAATAGAGTGAAACCTAAAAACTCAAACTGTTACTGGTAACGAAAGCTTCATCCTAGAAGAGTGAATATTGGGCAGCTAAGTGGACTAAGTGAACTGATCATTACCACAGAGATCATCAAGGTCGGATGAAAAAAAATATGCCAAGTATTCAGAAAACCAGTAGTTTTTTGAAAGCTTGGCACACCTTTCCAATGAAGGTGTTTTACGCAGTCTTTGCTTGTGGCTATTTCAAGAGGAAACAAACCACAAAGACAGAACTTAGAACTACTTTATTTTGTCAAGTTTCAAGGAACTAGCACAAACCGTGTTTGATTTAGACTTAAAAAACTCATCTATCTGTATAGGAGAAAATAGAGTGAAACCTAAAAATTCAAACTGTTACTGGTAACGAACGCTTCATCCTAGAAGAGTGAAAATTGGCAGCTAAGTGGACTTAGTGAACTGATCAGTTTCAAGGAGCTAGCACAAACCGTGTTTGATTTAGACTTAAAAAACACATCTATCTGTATAGGAGGAAATAGAGTGAAACCTAAAAATTCAAACTGTTACTGGTAACGAACGCTTCATATTAGAAGAGTGAAAATTGGGCAGCTAAATCTACTTAGTGAACTGATCATTACCGCAGAGATCATCAAGGTCGGATGAAAAAAATTTGGCGAGTATTCAGAAAACCAGTAGTTTTTGGAAGCTTGGAACACCTTTCCAATGAATGTGTTTTACGCAGTCTTTGCTTGTGGCTATTTCAAGAGGAAACAAACCACAAAGGCAGAACTTAGAACTAATTTATTTTCTCAAGTTTCAAGGACCTAGCACAAACCGTGTTTGATTTAGACTCAAAAAACACATCTATCTGTATAGGAGGAAATAGGGTGAAACCTAAAAATTCAAACTGTTACTGTTAACGAACGCTTCATCCTAGAAGAGTGAATATTGGGCAGCTAAGTGGACTTAGTGAACTGATCATTACCACAGAGATCATCAAGGTCGGGTGAAAAAAAATTGCCGAGTATTCAGAAAACCAGTAGTATTTTGGAAGCTTCTAACACCTTTCCAATGAATGTGTTTTACGCAGTCTTTGCTTGTGCTATTTCAAGAGGAAACAAACCACAAAGACAGAACTTAGAACTACTTTATTTTGTCAAGTTTCAAGGAGCCAGCACAAACCGGTTTGATTTAGACTTAAAAAACACATGTATCTGTATAGGAGGAAATAGAGTGAAACCTAAAAATTCAAACTGTTACTGGTAACGAACGCTTCAACCTAGAAGAGTGAATATTGGGCAGCTAAGTGGACTTAGTGAAGTGATCATTACCACAGAGATCATCAAGGTCGGATGAAAAAAAAATTTGCCGAGAATTCAGAAAACCAGTAGTTTTCTGAAAGCTTGGCAAACCTTTCCAATGAATGTGTTTTACGCAGTCTTTGCTTGTGGCTATTTCAAGAGGAAACAAACCACAAAGACAGAACTTAGAACTACTTTATTTTGTCAAGTTTCAAGGAGCCAGCACAACCGTGTTTGATTTAGACTTAAAAAACACATCTATCTGTATAGGAGGAAATAGAGTGAAACCTAAAAATTCAAACTGTTATTGGTAACGAACGCTTCATATTAAAAGAGTGAAAATTGGGCAACTAAGTGGACTTAGTGAACTGATCATTACCACAGAGATCATCAAGGTCGGATGAAAAAAAATTTGCCTAGTATTCAGAAAACCAGTAGTATTTTGGAAGCTTGGAACAACTTTCCAATGAATGTGTTTTATGCAGTCTTTGCTTGTGGCTATTTAAAGAGGAAACAAACCACAAAGACAGAACTTAGAACTACTTTATTTTGTCAAGTTTCAAGGAGCCAGCACAAACCGTGTTTGATTTAGACTTAAAAAACACATCTATCTGTATAGAAGGAAATAGAGTGAAACCTAAAAATTCAAACTGTTACTGGTAACGAACGCTTCATCCTAGAAGAGTGAAAATTGGACAGCTAAGTGGACTTAGTGAACTGATCAGTTTCAAGGAGCTAGCACAAACCGTGTTTGATTTAGACTTAAAAAACACATCTATCTATATAGGAGGAAATAGAGTGAAACCTAAAAATTCAAACTGTTACTGGTAACGAACGCTTCATATTAGAAGAGTGAAAATTGGGGAGCTAAATCTACTTAGTGAACTGATCATTACCACAGAGATCGTCAAGGTCCGATGAAAAAAAATTTGGCGAGTATTCAGAAAACCAGTAGTATTTTGGAAGGTTGGAACACCTTTCCAATGAATGTGTTTTACGCAGTCTTTGGTTGTGGCTATTTCAAGAGGAAACAAACCACAAAGACAGAACTTAGAACTAATTTATTTTGTCAAGTTTCAAGGACCTAGCACAAACCGTGTTTGATTTAGACTCAAAAAACACATCTATCTGTATAGGAGGAAATAGGGTGAAACCTAAAAATTCAAACTGTTACTGTTAACGAACGCTTCATCCTAGAAGAGTGAATATTGGGCAGCTAAGTGGACTTAGTGAACTGCTCATTACCACAGAGATCATCAAGGTCGGATGAAAAAAAAATTGCCGAGTATTCAGAAAACCAGTAGTATTTTGGAAGCTTGTAACACCTTTCCAATGAATGTGTTTTACGCAGTCTTTGCTTGTGGCTATTTCAAGAGGAAACAAACCACAAAGACAGAACTTAGAACTACTTTATTTTGTCAAGTTTCAAGGAGCCAGCACAAACCGTGTTTGATTTAGACTTAAAAAACACATGTATCTGTATAGGAGGAAATAGAGTGAAACCTAAAAATTCAAACTGTTACTGGTAACGAACGCTTCATCCTAGAAGAGTGAATATTGGGCAGCTAAGTGGACTTAGTGAAGTGATCATTACCACAGAGATCATCAAGGTCGGATGAAAAAAAATTTGCCGAGAATTCAGAAAACCAGTAGTTTTCTGAAAGCTTGGCAAACCTTTCCAATGAATGTGTTTTACGCAGTCTTTGCTTGTGGCTATTTCAAGAGGAAACAAACCACAAAGACAGAACTTAGAACTACTTTATTTTGTCAAGTTTCAAGGAGCCAGCACAAACCGTGTTTGATTTAGACTTAAAAAACACATCTATCTGTATAGGAGGAAATAGAGTGAAACCTAAAAATTCAAACTGTTATTGGTAACGAACGCTTCATATTAAAAGAGTGAAAATTGGGCAACTAAGTGGACTTAGTGAACTGATCATTACCACAGAGATCATCAAGGTCGGATGAAAAAAAATTTGCCTAGTATTCAGAAAACCAGTAGTATTTTGGAAGCTTGGAACACCTTTCCAATGAATGTTTTTTACACAGTCTTTGCTTGTGGCTATTTAAAGAGGAAACAAACCACAAAGACAGAACTTAGAACTACTTTATTTTGTCAAGTTTCAAGGAGCTAGCACAAACCGTGTTTGATTTAGACTTAAAAAACACATCTATCTGTATAGGAGGAAATAGAGTGAAACCTAAAAACTCAAACTGTTACTGGTAACGAACACTTCATCCTAGAAGAGTGAATATTGGGCAGCTAAGTGGACTTAGTGAAGTGATCATTACCACAGAGATCATCAAGGTCGGATGAAAAAAAATTTGCCGAGTATTCAGAAAACCAGTAGTTTTTTGGAAGTTTGGCACACCTTTCCAATGAATGTGTTTTACGCAGTCTTTGCTTGTGCCTATTTCAAGAGGAAACAAACCACAAAGACAGAACTTAGAAAACTTTATTTTGTCAAGTTTCAAGGAGCTAGCACACACCGTGTTTTATATAGACTTCCAAACACTTCTATCTATATAGGAGGAAATACAGTGAAACCTAAAAACTCAAACTGTTACTGGTAACGAAAGCTTCATCCTAGAAGAGTGAATATTGGGCAGCTAAGTGGACTAAGTGAACTGATCATTACCACAGAGATCATCAAGGTCGGATGAAAAAAAATTTGCCGAGTATTCAGAAAACCAGTAGTTTTTTGGAAGCTTCGCACACCTTTCCAATGAATGTGTTTTACGCAGTCTTTGCTTGTGGCTATTTCAAGAGGAAACAAACCACAAAGGCAGAACTTAGAACTAATTTATTTTGTCAAGTTTCAAGGACCTAGCACAAACCGTGTTTGATTTAGACTCAAAAAACACATCTATCTGTATAGGAGGAAATAGGGTGAAACCTAAAAATTCAAACTGTTACTGTTAACGAACGCTTCATCCTAGAAGAGTGAATATTGGGCAGCTAAGTGGACTTAGTGAACTGATCATTACCACAGAGATCATCAAGGTCGGGTGAAAAAAAAATTGCCGAGTATTCAGAAAACCAGTAGTATTTTGGAAGATTCTAACACCTTTCCAATGAATGTGTTTTACGCAGTCTTTGCTTGTGGCTATTTCAAGAGGAAACAAACCACAAAGACAGAACTTAGAACTACTTTATTTTGTCAAGTTTCAAGGAGCCAGCACAAACCGTGTTTGATTTAGACTTAAAAAACACATCTATCTGTATAGGAGGAAATAGAGTGAAACCTAAAAATTCAAACTGTTATTGGTAACGAACGCTTCATATTAAAAGAGTGAAAATTGGGCAACTAAGTGGACTTAGTGAACTGATCATTACCACAGAGATCATCAAGGTCGGATGAAAAAAAATTTGCCTAGTATTCAGAAAACCAGTAGTATTTTGGAAGCTTGGAACACCTTTGCAATGAATGTGTTTTACGCAGTCTTTGCTTGTGGCTATTTAAAGAGGAAACAAACCACAAAGACAGAACTTAGAACTACTTTATTTTGTCAAGTTTCAAGGAGCCAGCACAAACCGTGTTTGATTTAGACTTAAAAAACACATCTATCTGTATAGAAGGAAATAGAGTGAAACCTAAAAATTCAAACTGTTACTGGTAACGAACGCTTCATCCTAGAAGAGTGAAAATTGGACAGCTAAGTCGACTTAGTGAACTGATCAGTTTCAAGGAGCTAGCACAAACCGTGTTTGATTTAGACTTAAAAAACACATCTATCTTTATAGGAGGAAATAGAGTGAAACCTAAAAATTCAAACTGTTACTGGTAACGAACGCTTCATATTAGAAGAGTGAAAATTGCGGAGCTAAATCTACTTAGTGAACTGATCATTACCACAGAGATCATCAAGGTCGGATGAAAAAAAATTTGGCGAGTATTCAGAAAACCAGTAGTATTTTGGAAGGTTGGAACACCTTTCCAATGAATGTGTTTTACGCAGTCTTTGGTTGTGGCTATTTCAAGAGGAAACAACCCACAAAGACAGAACTTAGAACTACTTTATTTTGTCAAGTTTCAAGGAGCTAGCACAAACCGTGTTTGATTTAGACTTAAAAAACACATCTATCTGTATTGGAGGAAGTAGGGTGAAACCTAAAAACTCAAACTGTTACTGTTAACGAACGCTTCATCCTAGAAGAGTGAATATTGGGCAGCTAAGTGGACTTACTGAACTGATCATTACCACAGAGATCATCAAGGTCGGATGAAAAAAAAATTGCCGAGTATTCAAAAAACCAGTAGTATTTTGGAAGCTTCTAACACCTTTCCAATGAATGTGTTTTACGCAGTCTTTGCTTGTGGCTATTTCAAGAGGAAACAAACCACAAAGACAGAACTTAGAAGTACTTTATTTTGTCACGTTTCAAGGAGCTAGCACAAACCGTGTTTGATTTAGACTTAAAAAACACATGTATCTGTATAGGAGGAAATAGAGTGAAACCTAAAAATTCAAACTGTTACTGGTAACGAACGCTTCATCCTAGAAGAGTGAAAATTGGGCAGCTAAGTGGACTTAGTGAACTGATCATTACCACAGAGATCATCAAGGTCGGATGAAAAAAAATTTGCCGAGTATTCAGAAAACCAGTAGTATTTTGGAAGCTTGGAACACCTTTCCAATGAATGTGTTTTACGCAGTCTTTGCTTGTGGCTATTTCAAGAGGAAACAAACCACAAAGACAGAACTTAGAACTACTTTATTTTGTCAAGTTTCAAGGAGCTAGCACAAACCGTGTTTGATTTAGACTTAAAAAACACATCTATCTGTATAGGAGGAAATAGAGTGAAACCTAAAAACTCAAACTGTTACTGGTAACGAACGCTTCATCCTAGAAGAGTGAATATTGGGCAGCGAAGTGGACTTAGTGAAGTGATCATTACCACAGAGATCATTAAGGTCGGACTAAAAAAAATTTGCTGAGTATTCAGAAAACCAGTAGTTTTTTGGAAGCTTGGCAAACCTTTCCAATGAATGTGTTTTACGCAGTCTTTGCTTGTGCCTATTTCAAGAGGAAACAAACCACAAAGACAGAACTTAGAACTACTTTATTTTGTCAAGTTTCAAGGAGCTAGCACAAACCGTGTTTGATATAGACTTCCAAACACATCTATCTATATAGGAAAAAATAGAGTGAAACCTAAAAACTCAAACTGTTACTGGTAACGAAAGCTTCATCCTAGAAGAGTGAATATTGGGCAGCTAAGTGGACTAAGTGAACTGATCATTACCACAGAGATCATCAAGGTCGGATGAAAAAAAATTGCCGAGTATTCAGAAACCCAGTAGTTTTTTGAAAACTTGGCACATATTTCCAATGAAGGTGTTTTACGCAGTCTTTGCTTGTGCCTATTTCAAGAGGAAACAAACCACAATGACAGAACTTAGAACTACTTTATTTTCTCAAGTGTCAAGGAACTAGCACAAACCGTGTTTGATTTAGACTTAAAAAACACATCTATCTGTAAAGGAGAAAATAGAGTGAAACCTAAAAATTCAAACTGTTACTGGTAACGAACGCTTCATCCTAGAAGAGTGAAAATTGGCAGCTAAGTGGACTTAGTGAACTGATCAGTTTCAAGGAGCTAGCACAAACCGTGTTTGATTTAGACTTAAAAAACACATCTATCTGTATTGGAGGAAATAGAGTGAAACCTAAAAATTCAAACTGTTACTGGTAACGAACGCTTCATCCTAGAAGAGTGAATATTGGGCAACTAAGTGGACTTAGTGAACTGATCATTACCACAGAGATCATCAAGGTCGGATGAAAAAAAATTTGCAGAGTATTCAGAAAACCAGTAGTATTTTGGAAGCTTGGAACACCTTTCCAATGAATGTGTTTTACGCAGTCTTTGCTTGTGGCTATTTCAAGAGGCAACAAACCACAAAGACAGAACTTAGAACTACTTTATTTTGTCAAGTTTCAAGGAGCTAGCACAAACCGTGTTTGATATAGACTTCCAAACACATCTATTTATATAGGAAAAAATAGAGTGAAACCTAAAAAGTCAAACTGTTACTGGTAATGAAAGCTTCATCCTAGAAGAGGGAATATTGGGCAGCTAAGTGGACTAAGTGAACTGATCATTACCACAGAGATCATCAAGGTCGGATGAAAAAAAATTTGCCGAGTATTCAGAAACCCAGTAGTTTTTTGAAAACTTGGCACATATTTCCAATGAAGGTGTTTTTCGCCGTCTTTGCTTGTGGCTATTTCAAGAGGAAACAAACCACAAAGACAGAACTTAGAACTACTTTATTTTGTCAAGTTTCAAGGAGCTAGCACAAACCGTGTTTGATTTAGACTTAAAAAACACATCTATCTGTATAGGAGGAAATACAGTGAAACCTAAAAATTCAAACTGTTACTGGTAACGAACGCTTCATCCTAGAAGAGTGAAAATTGGCAGCTAAGTGGACTTAGTGAACTGATCAGTTTCAAGGAGCTAGCACAAAACGTGTTTGATTTAGACTTAAAAAACACATCTATCTGTATTGGAGGAAATAGAGTGAAACCAAAAAATTCAAACTGTTACTGGTAACGAACGCTTCATCCTAGAAGAGTGAATATTGGGCAACTAAGTGGACTTAGTGAACTGATCATTACCACAGAGATCATCAAGGTCGGATGAAAAAAAATTTGCCGAGTATTCAGAAAACCAGTAGTATTTTGGAAGCTTGGAACACCTTTCCAATGAATGTGTTTTACGCAGTCTTTGCTTGTGGCTATTTCAAGAGGCAACAAACCACAAAGAGAACTTAGAACTACTTTATTTTGTCAAGTTTCAAGGAGCTAGCACAAACCGTGTTTGATTTAGACTTAAAAAACACATCTATCTGTATAGGAGGAAATAGAGTGAAACCTAAAAATTCAAACTGTTACTGGTAACGAACGCTTCATATTAGAAGAGTGAAAATTGGGCAGCTAAGTGGACTTAGTGAACTGATCATTACCACAGAGATCATCAAGGTCGGATGAAAAAAAATGTGCCGAGTATTCAGAAAACCAGTAGTATTTTAGAAGCTTGGCACACCTTTCCAATGAATGTGTTTTACGCAGTCTTTGCTTGTGGCTATTTCAAGAGGAAACAAACCACAAAGACAGAACTTAGAACTACTTTATTTTGTCAAGTTTCAAGGAGCTAGCACAAACCGTGTTTGATTTAGACTTAAAAAACACATCTATCTACATAGGAGGAAATAGAGTGAAACCTAAAAACTCAAACTGTTACTGGTATTGAACGCTTCATCCTAGAAGAGTGAATATTGGGCAGCTAAGTGGACTTAGTGAAGTGATCATTACAACAGAGATCAACAAGATCGGATGAAAAAAATTTGCCGAGTATTCAGAAAACCAGTAGTTTTTTGGAAGCTTGGCACACCTTTCCAATGAATGTGTTTTACGCAGTCTTTGCTTGTGGCTATTTCAAGAGGAAACAAACCACAAAGACAGAACTTAGAACTACTTTATTTTGTCAAGTTTCAAGGAGCTAGCACAAACCGTCTTTGATTTAGACTTAAAAAACACATCTATCTGTATAGGAGGAAATAGAGTGAAACCTAAAAATTCAAACTGTTACTGGTAACGAACGCTTAATCTAGAAGAGTGAAAATTGGGCAGCTAAGTGGACTTAGTGAACTGATCAGTTTCAAGGAGCTAGCACAAACCGTGTTTGATTTAGACTTAAAAACACATCTATCTCTATAGGCTGAAATATAGTGAAACCTAAAAATTCAACTGTTACTGGTAACGAACGCTTCATCCTAGAAGAGTGAAATTGGGCATCTAAGTGGACTTAGTGAACTGATCATTACCACAGAGATCATCAACGTCGGATGAAAAAAATTTGCCGAGTATTCATAAAACCAGTAGTATTTTAGAAGCTTGGAACACCTTTCCAATGAATGTGTTTTACGCAGTCTTTGCTTGTGGCTATTTCAAGAGGAAACAAACCACAAAGACAGAACTTAGAACAACTTTATTTTGTCAAGTTTCAAGGAGCTAGCACAAACCGTGGTTTGATTTAGACTTCCAAACACATCTATCTATATAGGAGGAAATAGAGTGAACCTAAAACTCAAACTGTTACTGGTAACGAAAGCTTGATTATAGAAGAGTGAATATTGGGCAGCTAAGTGGACTTAGTGAACTGATCATTACCAAAGAGATCATCAAGGTCGGATGAAAAAAAATTTGCCGAGTATTCAGAAAACCAGTAGTATGTTGGAAGCTTGGAACACCTTTCCAATGAATGTGTTTTACGCAGTCTTTGCTTGTGGCTATTTCAAGAGGAAACAAAACACAAAGACAGAAAAAGAACTACATTATTTTGTCAAGTTTAGAGGAGCTAGCACAAACCGTGTTTGATTTAGACTTAAAAAACACATCTATCTGTATAGGAGGAAATAGAGTGAAACCTAAAAACTCAAACTGTTACTGGTCACGAACGCTTCATCCTAGAAGAGTGAATATTGGGCAGCTAAGTGGACTTAGTGAAGTTATCATTACCACAGAGATCATCAAGGTCGGATTAAAAAAAATTTGCTGAGTATTCAGAAAACCAGTAGTTTTTTGGAAGCTTGGCACACCTTTCAATGAATGTGTTTCACGCAGTCTTTGCTTGTGCCTAATTTCAAGAGGAAACAAACCAAAAAGACAGAACTTAGAACTACTTTATTTTGTCAAGTTTCAAGGAGCTAGCACAAACCGTGTTTGATATAGACTTCCAAACACATTTATCTATATAGAGGAAATAGAGTGAAACCTAAAAACTCAAACTGTTACTGGTAACGAAAGCTTCATCCTAGAAATGTGAATATTGGGCAGCTAAGTGGACTAAGTGAACTGATCATTACCACAGAGATCATCAACGTCGGATGAAAAAAAATTTGCCGAGTATTCAGAAACCAGTAGTTTTTTGAAAGCTTGGCACACCTTTCCAATGAAGGTGTTTTACGCATCTTTGCTTGTGGCTATTTCAAGAGGAAACAAACCACAAAGACAGAACTTAGAACTACTTTATTTTGTCAAGTTTCAAGAAACTAGCACAAACCGTGTTTGATTTAGACTTAAAAAACCCATCTATCTGTATAGGAGAAAATAGAGTGAAACCTAAAAATTCAAACTGTTACTGGTAACGAACGCTTCATCCTAGAAGAGTGAAATTGGGCAGCTAAGTGGACTTAGTGAACTCATCATTACCACAGAGATCATCAAGGTCGGATGAAAAAAAATTTGCCGAGTATTCAGAAAACCAGTAGTATTTTGGAAGCTTGGAACACCTTTCCAATGAATGTGTTTTACGCAGTCTTTGCTTGTGGCTATTTCAAGAGGAAACAACCCACAAAGACAGAACTTAGAACTACTTTATTTTGTCAAGTTTCAAGGAGCTAGCACAAACCGTGTTTGATTTAGACTTAAAAAACACATCTATCTGTATTGGAGGAAATAGAGTGAAACCTAAAAATTCAAACTGCTACTGGTAACGAACGCTTCATCCTAGAAGAGTGAATATTGGGAAGCTAAGTGGACTTAGTGAACTGATCATTACCACAGAGATCATCAAGGTCGGATGAAAAAAAATTTGCCGAGTATTCAAAAAACCAGTAGTATTTTGGAAGCTTGGAACACCTTTCCAATGAATGTGTTTTACGCAGTCTTTGCTTGTGGCTATTTCAAGAGGAAACAAACCACAAAGACAGAACTTAGAAGTACTTTATTTTGTCACGTTTCAAGGAGCTAGCACAAACCGTGTTTGATTTAGACTTAAAAAACACATCTATCTGTATAGGAGGAAATAGAGTGAAACCTAAAAATTCAAACTGTTACTGGTAACGAACGCTTCATCCTAGAAGAGTGAAAATTGGGCATCTAAGTGGACTTAGTGAACTGATCATTACCACAGAGATCATCAAGGTCGGATGAAAAAAAATTTGCCGAGTATTCAGAAAACCAGTAGTATTTTGGAAGCTTGGAACACCTTTCCAATGAATGTGTTTTACGCAGTCTTTGCTTGTGGCTATTTCAAGAGGAAACAAACCACAAAGACAGAACTTAGAACTACTTTATTTTGTCAAGTTTCAAGGAGCTAGCACAAACCGTGTTTGATTTAGACTTGAAAAACACATCTATCTGTATAGGAGGAAATAGGGTGAAACCTAAAAACTCAAACTGTTACTGGTAACGAACGCTTCATCCTAGAAGAGTGAATATTGGGCAGCGAAGTGGACTTAGTGAAGTGATCATTACCACAGAGATCATTAAGGTCGGACTAAAAAAAATTTGCTGAGTATTCAGAAAACCAGTAGTTTTTTGGAAGCTTGGCAAACCTTTCCAATGAATGTGTTTTACGAAGTCTTTGCTTGTGCCTATTTCAAGAGGAAACAAACCACAAAGACAGAACTTAGAACTACTTTATTTTGTCAAGCTTCAAGGAGCTAGCACAAACCGTGTTTGATATAGACATCCAAACACATATATCTATATAGGAAAAAATAGAGTGAAACCTAAAAACTCAAACTGTTACTGGTAACGAAAGCTTCATCCTAGAAGAGTGAATATTGGGCAGCTAAGTGGACTAAGTGAACTGATCATTACCACAGAGAACATCAAGGTCGGATGAAAAAAAATTTGCCGAGTATTCAGAAACCCAGTAGTTTTTTGAAAACTTGGCACATATTTCCAATGAAGGTGTTTTACGCAGTCTTTGCTTGTGGCTATTTCAAGAGGAAACAAACCACAAAGACAGAACTTAGAACTACTTTATTTTCTCAAGTGTCAAGGAACTAGCACAAACCGTGTTTGATTTAGACTTAAAAAACACATCTATCTGTAAAGGAGAAAATAGAGTGAAACCTAAAAATTCAAACTGTTACTGGTAACGAACGCTTCATCCTAGAAGAGTGAAAATTGGCAGCTAAGTGGACTTAGTGAACTGATCAGTTTCAAGGAGCTAGCACAAACCGTGTTTGATTTAGACTTAAAAAACACATCTATCTGTATTGGAGGAAATAGAGTGAAACCTAAAAATTCAAACTGTTACTGGTAACGAACGCTTCATCCTAGAAGAGTG
The DNA here is from genome assembly GCF_048772815.1 of Callospermophilus lateralis. NCBI lineage: Eukaryota > Metazoa > Chordata > Mammalia > Rodentia > Sciuridae > Callospermophilus > Callospermophilus lateralis. The sequence goes on from NW_027515319.1 coordinate 27,809, forward strand.
AATATTGGGCAACTAAGTGGACTTAGTGAACTGATCATTACCACAGAGATCATCAAGGTCGGATGAAAAAAAATTTGCCGAGTATTCAGAAAACCAGTAGTATTTTGGAAGCTTGGAACACCTTTCCAATGAATGTGTTTTACGCAGTCTTTGCTTGTGGCTATTTCAAGAGGCAACAAACCACAAAGAGAACTTAGAACTACTTTATTTTGTCAAGTTTCAAGGAGCTAGCACAAACCGTGTTTGATTTAGACTTAAAAAACACATCTATCTGTATAGGAGGAAATAGAGTGAAACCTAAAAATTCAAACTGTTACTGGTAACGAACGCTTCATCCTAGAAGAGTGAAAATTGGGCAGCTAAGTGGACTTAGTGAACTGATCAGTTTCAAGGAGCTAGCACAAACCGTGTTTGATTTAGACTTAAAAAACACATCTATCTGTATAGGAGGAAATAGAGTGAAACCTAAAAATTCAAACTGTTACTGGTGACGAACGCTTCATCCTAGAAGAGTGAAAATTGGGCATCTAAGTGGACTTAGTGAACTGATCATTACCACAGAGATCATCAAGGTCGGATGAAAAAAAATTTGCCGAGTATTCATAAAACCAGTAGTATTTTAGAAGCTTGGAACACCTTTAAAATGAATGTGTTTTACGCAGTCTTTGCTTGTGGCTATTTCAAGAGGAAACAAACCACAAAGACAGAACTTAGAACAACTTTATTTTGTCAAGTTTCAAGGAGCTAGCACAAACCGTGTTTGATTTAGACTTCCAAACACATCTATCTATATAGGAGGAAATAGAGTGAAACCTAAAAACTCAAAACTGTTACTGGTAACAAAAGCTTGATTATAGAAGAGTGAATATTGGGCAGCTAAGTGGACTTAGTGAACTGATCATTACCAAAGAGATCATCAAGGTCCGATGAAAAAAAATTTGCCGAGTATTCAGAAAACCAGTAGTTTTTTGGAAGCTTGGCACACCTTTCCAATGAATGTGTTTCACGCAGTCTTTGCTTGTGCCTATTTCAAGAGGAAACAAACCACAAAGACAGAACTTAGAACTACTTTATTTAGTCAAGTTTCAAGGAGCTAGCACAAACCGTGTTTGATATAGACTTCCAAACACATTTATCTATATAGGAGGAAATAGAGTGAAACCTAAAAACTAAAAGTGTTACTGGTAACGAAAGCTTCATCCTAGAAGAGTGAATATTGGGCAGCTAAGTGGACTAAGTGAACTGATCATTACCACAGAGATCATCAAGGTCGGATGAAAAAAAAATTTGCCGAGTATTCAGAAAACCAGTAGTTTTTTGAAACCTTGGCACACCTTTCCAATGAAGGTGTTTTACGCAGTCTTTGCTTGTGGCTATTTCAAGAGGAAACAAACCACAAAGACAGAACTTAGAACTACTTTATTTTGTCAAGTTTCAAGAAACTAGCACAAACGTGTTTGATTTAGACTTAAAAAACACACCTATCTGTATAGGAGAAAATAGAGTGAAACCTAAAAATTCAAACTGTTACTGGTAACGAACGCTTCATCCTAGAAGAGTGAAAATTGGGCAGCTAAGTGGACTTAGTGAAGTTATCATTACCACAGAGATCATCAAGGTCGGATGAAAAAAAAATTTGCGGAGTATTCAGAAAACCAGTAGTATTTTGGAAGCTTGGAACACCTTTCCAATGAATGTGTTTACGCAGTCTTTGCTTGTGGCTATTTCAAGAGGAAACAAAACCACAAAGACAGAACTTAGAACTACTTTATTTTGTCAAGTTTCAAGGAGCTAGCACAAACCGTGTTTGATTTAGACTTAAAAAACACATCTTTCTGTATAGGAGGAAATAGAGTGAAACCTAATAATTCAAACTGTTACTGGTAACGAACGCTTCATCCTAGAAGAGTGAAAATTGGGCAGCTAAGTGGACTTAGTGAACTGATCAGTTTCAAGGAGCTAGCACAAACCGTGTTTGATTTAGACTTAAAAAACACATCTATCTGTATTGGAGGAAATAGAGTGAAACCTAAAATTTCAAACTGTTACTGCAAACGAACGCTTCATCCTTGAAGAGTGAAAATTGGGCAGCTAAGTGCACTTAGTGAACTGATCATTACCACAGAGATCATCAAGGTCGGATGAAAAAAAATTTGCCGAGTATTCAGAAAACCAGTAGTATTTTAGAAGCTTGGAACACGTTTCCAATGAATGTGTTTTACGCAGTCTTTGCTTGTGGCTATTTCAAGAGGAAACAAACCACAAAGACAGAACTTAGAACTACTTTATTTTGTCAAGTTTCAAGGAGCTAGCACAAACCGTGTTTGATTTAGACTTCCAAACACATCTATCTATATAGGAGGAAATAGAGTGAAACCTAAAAACTCAAACCTTACTGGTAACGAAAGCTTCATTATAGAAGAGTGAATATTGGGCAGCTAAGTGGACTTAGTGAACTGATCATTACCACAGAGATCATCAAGGTCGGATGAAAAAAAATTTGCCGAGTATTCAGAAAACCAGTAGTTTTTTGGAAGCTTGGAACACCTTTCCAATGAATGTGTTTTACGCAGTCTTTGCTTGTGGCTATTTCAAGAGGAAACAAACACAAAGGCAGAACATAGAACTACTTTATTTTGTCAAGTTTCAAGGAGCTAGCACAAACCGTGTTTGATTTAGACTTAAAAAACACATCTATCTGTATAGGAGGAAATAGAGTGAAACCTAAAAATTCAAACTGTTACTGGTAACGAACGCTTCATCCTAGAAGAGTGAAAATTGGGCAGCTAAGTGGACTTAGTGAACTGATCATTACCACAGAGATCATCAACGTCGGATGAAAAAAACTTTGCCGAGTATTCAGGAAACCAGTAGTATGTTGGAAGCTTGGAACACCTTTCCAATAAATGTGTTTTACGCAGTCTTTGCTTGTGGCTATTTCAAGAGGAAACAAAACACAAAGACAGAACTAAGAACTAAATTATTTTGTCAAGTTTCAAGGAGCTAGCACAAACCGTGTTTGATTTAGACTTAAAAAACACATCTATCTGTATAGGAGGAAATAGAGTGAAACCTAAAATCTCAAACTCTTACTCGTAACGAACGCTTCATCCTAGAAAAGTGAATATTGGGCAGCTAAGTGGACTTAGTGAAGTTATCATTACCACAGAGATCATCAAGTTCGGAATAAAAAAAATTTGCCGAGTATTCAGAAAACCAGTAGTTTTTTGGAAGCTTGACACACCTTTCCAATGAATGTGTTTCACGCAGTCTTTGCTTGTGGCTATTTCAAGAGGAAACAAACCACAAAGACAGAACTTAGAACTACTTTATTTTGTCAAGTTTCAAGGAGCTAGCAAAAACCGTGTTTGATTTAGACTTAAAAAACACATCTATCTGTATAGGAGGAAATAGAGTGAAACCTAAAAATTCAAACTGTTACTGGTAACGAACGCTTCATCCTAGAAGAGTGAAAATTGGGCAGCTAAGTGGACTTAGTGAACTGATCAGTTTCAAGGAGCTAGCACAAACCGTGTTTGATTTAGACTTAAAAAACACATCTATCTGTATTGGAGGAAATAGAGTGAAACCTAAAAATTCAAACTGTTACTGGTAAAGAACGCTTCATCCTTGAACAGTGAAAATTGGGCAGCTAAGTGGACTTAGTGAACTGATCATTACCACAGAGATCATCAAGGTCGGATGAAAAAAAATTTGCCGAGTATTCAGAAAACCAGTAGTATTTTGGAAGCTTGGATCACCTTTCCAATGAATGTGTTTTACGCAGTCTTTGGTTGTGGCTATTTCAAGAGGAAACAAACCACAAAGACAGAACTTAGAACTATTTATTTTGTCAAGTTTCAAGGAGCTAGCACAAACCGTGTTTGATTTAGACTTAAAAAACACATCTATCTATATAGGAGGAAATAGAGTGAAACCTAAAAACACAAAACTGTTACTGGTAACGAACGCTTCATCCTAGAAGAGTGAATATTGGGCAGCTAAGTGGACTTAGTGAAGTGATCATTACCACAGAGATCATCAAGGTCGGATTAACAAAAATTTGCCGAGTATTCAGAAAACCAGTAGTTTTTTGGAAGCTTGGCACACCTTTCCAATGAATGTGTTTTACGCAGTCTTTGCTTGTGGCTATTTCAAGAGGAAACAAACCACAAAGACAGAACTTAGAACTACTTTATTTTGTCAAGTTTCAAGGAGCTAGCACAAACCGTGTTTGATTTAGACTTAAAAAACACATCTATCTGTATAGGAGGAAATAGAGTGAAACCTAAAAATTCAAACTGTTACTGGTAACGAACGCTTCATCCTAGAATAGTGAAAATTGGGCAGCTAAGTGGACTTAGTGAACTGATCAGTTTCAAGGAGCTAGCACACACCGTGTTTGATTTAGACTTAAAAACACATCTATCTGTATAGGAGGAAATAGAGTGAAACCTAAAAATTCAAACTGTTACTGGTAACGAACGCTTCATCCTAGAAGAGTGAAAATTGGGCAGCTAAGTGGACTTAGTGAACTGATCATTACCACAGAGATCATCAAGGTCGGATGAAAAAAAATTTGCCGAGTATTCAAAAAACCAGTAGTATTTTGGAAGCTTGGAACACATTTCCAATGAATGTGTTTTACGCAGTCTTTGCTTGTGGCTATTTCAAGAGGAAACAAACCACAAAGACAGAACTTAGAACTACTTTATTTTGTCAAGTTTCAAGGAGCTAGCACAAACCGTGTTTGATTTAGACTTAAAAAACACATCTATCTGTATAGGAGGAAATAGAGTGAAAACTAAAAATTCAAACTGTTACTGGTAACGAACGCATCATCCTAGAAGAGTGAAAATTGGGCAGTTAAGTGGACTTAGTGAACTGATCATTACCACAGAGATCATCAAGGTCGGATGAAAAAAAATTTGCCGAGTATTCAGAAACCCAGTAGTATTTTGGAAGCTTGGAACACCTTTCAAATGAATGTGTTTTACGCAGTCTTTGCTTGTGGCTATTTCAAGAGGAAACAAACCACAAAGACAGAACTTAGAACTACTTTATTTTGTCAAGTTTCAAGGAGCTAGCACAAACCGAGTTTGATATAGACTTAAAAAACACATCTATCTGTATAGGAGGAAATAGAGTGAAACCTAAAAATTCAAACTGTTACTGGTAACGAACGCTTCATCCTAGAAGAGTGAAAATTGGGCAGCTAAGTGGACTTAGTGAACTGATCAGTTTCAAGGAGCTAGCACAAACCGTGTTTGATTTAGACTTAAAAAACACATCTATCTGTATTGGAGGAAATAGAGTGAAACCTAAAAATTCAAACTGTTACTGGTAACGAACGCTTCATCATTGAAGAGTGAAAATTGGGCAGCTAAGTGGACTTAGTGAACTGATCATTACCACAGAGATCATCAAGGTCGGATGAAAAAAAATTTGCCGAGTATTCAGAAAACCAGTAGTATTTTGGAAGCTTGGAACACCTTTCCAATGAATGTGTTTTACGCAGTCTTTGCTTGTGGCTATTTCAAGAGGAAACAAACCACAAAGACAGAACGTAGAACTACTTTATTTTGTCAAGTTTCAAGGAGCTAGCACAAACCGTGTTTGATTTAGACTTAAAAAACACATCTATCTGTATAGGAGGAAATAGAGTGAAACCTAAAAATTCAAACTGTTACTGGTAACGAACGCTTCATCCTAGAAGAGTGAAAATTCTGCAGCAAACTGGACTTAGTGAACTCATCCTTACCACAGAGATCATCAAGGTCGGATGAAAAAAAATTTGCCGAGTATTCAGAAAACCAGTAGTATTTTGGAAGCTTGGAACACCTTTCCAATGAATGTGTTTTACGCTGTCTTTGCTTGTGGCTATTTCAAGAGGAAACAAACCACAAAGACAGAACTTAGAACTACTTTATTTTGTCAAGTTTCAAGGAGCTAGCACAAACCGTGTTTGATTTAGACTTAAAAAACACATCTATCTGTATAGGAGGAAATAGAGTGAAACCTAAAAATTCAAACTGTTACTGGTAACGAACGCTTCATCCTAGAAGATTGAAAGTTGGGCAGCTAAGTGGACTTAGTGAACTGATCATTACCACAGAGATCATCAAGGTCGGATGAAAAAAAATTTGCCGAGTATTCAAAAAACCAGTAGTATTTTGGAAGCTTGGAACACCTTTCCAATGAATGTGTTTTATGCAGTCTTTGCTCGTGGCTATTTCAAAAGGAAACAAACCACAAAGACAGAACGTAGAACTACTTTATTTTGTCAAGTTTCAAGGAGCTAGCACAAACCGTGTTTGATTTAGACTTAAAAAACACATCTATCTGTATAGGAGGAAATAGAGTGAAACCTAAAAATTCAAACTGTTACTGGTAACGAACGCTTCATCCTAGAAGAGTGAAAATTGGGCAGCTAAGTGGACTTAGTGAACTGATGATTACCACAGAGATCATCAAGGTCGGATGAAAAAAAATTTGCCGAGTATTCAGAAACCCAGTAGTATTTTGGAAGCTTGGAACACCTTTCAAATGAATGTGTTTTACGCAGTCTTTGCTTGTGGCTATTTCAAGAGGAAACAAACCACAAAGACAGAACTTAGAACTACTTTATTTTTTCAAGTTTCAAGGAGCTAGCACAAACCGTGTTTGATTTAGACTTAAAAAACACATCTATCTGTATAGGAGGAAATAGAGTGAAACCTAAAAATTCAAACTGTTACTGGTAACTAACGCTTCATCCTTGAAGAGTGAAAATTGGGCAGCTAAGTGGACTTAGTGAACTGATCATTACCACCGAGATCATCAAGGTCGGATGAAAAAAAATTTGCCGAGTATTCAGAAAACCAGTAGTATTTTAGAAGCTTGGAACACCTTTCCAATGAATGTGTTTTACGCAGTCTTTGCTTGTGGCTATTTCAAGAGGAAACAAACCACAAAGACAGAACTTAGAACTACTTATTTTGTCAAATTTCAAGGAGCTAGCACAAACCGTGTTTGATTTAGACTTCCAAACACATCTATCTATATAGGAGGAAATAGAGTGAAACCTAAAAATTCAAACTGTTACTGGTAACGAACGCTTCATCCTAGAAGAGTGAAAATTCTGCAGCTAACTGGACTTAGTGAACTCATCATTACCACAGAGATCATCAAGGTCGGATGAAAAAAAATTTGCCGAGTATTCAGAAAACCAGTAGTATTTTGGAAGCTTGGAACACCTTTCCAATGAATGTGTTTTACGCAGTCTTTGCTTGTGGCTATTTCAAGAGGAAACAAACCACAAAGACAGAACTTAGAACTACTTTATTTTGTCAAGTTTCAAGGAGCTAGCACAAACCGTGTTTGATTTAGACTTAAAAAACACATCTATCTGTATAGGAGGAAATAGAGTGAAACCTAAAAATTCAAACTGTTACTGGTAACGAATGCTTCATCCTAGAAGAGTGAAAGTTGGGCAGCTAAGTGGACTTAGTGAACTGATCATTACCACAGAGATCATCAAGGTTGGATGAAAAAAAATTTGCCGAGTATTCAAAAAACCAGTAGTATTTTGGAAGCTTGGAACACCTTTCCAATGAATGTGTTTTATGCAGTCTTTGCTTGTGGCTATTTCAAGAGGAAACAAACCACAAAGACAGAACGTAGAACTACTTTATTTTGTCAAGTTTCAAGGAGCTAGCACAAACCGTGTTTGATTTAGACATAAAAAACACATCTATCAGTATAGGAGGAAATAGAGTGAAACCTAAAAATTCAAACTGTTACTGGTAACGAACGCTTCATCCTAGAAGAGTGAAAATTGGGCAGCTAAGTGGACTTAGTGAACTGATCATTACCACAGAGATCATCAAGGTCGGATGAAAAAAAATTTGCCGAGTATTCAGAAAACCAGTAGTATTTTAGAAGCTTGGAACACCTTTCCAATGAATGTGTTTTAAGCAGTCTTTGCTTGTGGCTATTTCAAGAGGAAACAAACCACAAAGACAGAACTTAGAACTACTTATTTTGTCAAGTTTCAAGGAGCTAGCACAAACCGTGTTTGATTTAGACTTAAAAAACACATCTATCAGTATAGGAGGAAATAGAGTGAAACCTAAAAATTCAAACTGTTACTGGTAACGAACGCTTCATCCTAGAAGAGTGAAAATTGGGCAGCTAAGTGGACTTAGTGAACTGATGATTACCACAGAGATCATCAAGGTCGGATGAAAAAAAATTTGCCGAGTATTCAGAAACCCAGTAGTATTTTGGAAGCTTGGAACACCTTTCAAATGAATGTGTTTTACGCAGTCTTTGCTTGTGGCTATTTCAAGAGGAAACAAACCACAAAGACAGAACTTAGAACTACTTTATTTTGTCAAGTTTCAAGGAGCTAGCACAAACCGTGTTTGATTTAGTCTTAAAAAACACATCTATCTGTATAGGAGGAAATAGAGTGAAACCTAAAAATTCAAACTGTTACTGGTAACGAACGCTTCATCCTAGAAGAGTGAAAATTGGGCAGCTAAGTGGACTTAGTGAACTGATCAGTTTCAAGGAGCTAGCACAAACCGTGTTTGATTTAGACTTAAAAAACACATCTATCTGTATTGGAGGAAATAGAGTGAAACCTAAAATTTCAAACTGTTACTGGTAACGAACGCTTCATCTTTGAAGAGTGAAAATTGGGCAGCTAAGTGGACTTAGTGAACTGATCATTACCACAGAGATCATCAAGGTCGGATGAAAAAAAATTTGCCGAGTATTCAGAAAACCAGTAGTATTTTAGAAGCTTGGAACACCTTTCCAATGAATGTGTTTTAAGCAGTCTTTGCTTGTGGCTATTTCAAGAGGAAACAAACCACAAAGACAGAACTTAGAACTACTTATTTTGTCAAGTTTCAAGGAGCTAGCAAAAACCGTGTTTGATTTAGACTTCCAAACACATCTATCTATATAGGAGGAAATAGAGTGAAACCTAAAAACTCAAACTGTTACTGGTAACGAAAGCTTCATTATAGAAGAGTGAATATTGGGCAGCTAAGTGGACTTAGTGAACTGATCATTACCACAGAGATCATCAAGGCCGGATGAAAAAAAATTTGCCGAGTATTCAAAAAACCAGTAGTATTTTGGAAGGTTGGAACACATTTCCATTGAATGTGTTTTACGCAGTCTTTGCTTGTGGCTATTTCAAGAGGAAACAAACCACAAAGACAGAACTTAGAACTACTTTATTTTGTCAAGTTTCAAGGAGCTAGCACAAACCGTGTTTGATTTAGACTTAAAAAACACATCTATCTATATAGGAGGAAATAGAGTGAAACCTAAAAATTCAAACTGTTACTGGTAACGAACACTTCATCCTAGAAGAGTGAAAATTGGGCAGCTAAGTGGACTTAGTGAACTGATCATTACCACAGAGATCATCAAGGTCGGATGAAAAAAAATTTGCCGAGTATTCAGAAACCCAGTAGAATTTTGGAAGCTTGGAACACGTTTCAAATGAATGTGTTTTACGCAGTCTTTGCTTGTGGCTATTTCAAGAGGAAACAATCCACAAAGACAGAACTTAGAACTACTTTATTTTGTCAAGTTTCAACGAGCTAGCACAAACCGTGTTTGATTTAGACTTAAAAAACACATCTATCTATATAGGAGGAAATAGAGTGAAACCTAAAAACACAAAACTGTTACTGGTAACGAACGCTTCATCCTAGAAGAGTGAATATTGGGCAGCTAAGTGGACTTAGTGAAGTGATCATTACCACAGAGATCATCAAGGTCGGATTAAAAAAAATTTGCCGAGTATTCAGAAAACCAGTAGTTTTTTGGAAGCTTGGCACACCTTTCCAATGAATGTGTTTTACGCACTCTTTGCTTGTGGCTATTTCAAGAGGAAACAAACCACAAAGACAGAACTTAGAACTACTTTATTTTGTCAAGTTTCAAGGAGCTAGCACAAACCGTGTTTGATTTAGACTTAAAAAACACATCTATCTGTTTAGGAGGAAATAGAGTGAAACCTAAAAATTCAAACTGTTACTGGTAACGAACGCTTCATCCTAGAAGAGTGAAAATTGGGCAGCTTAGTGGACTTAGTGAACTGATCAGTTTCAAGGAGCTAGCACAAACCGTGTTTGATTTAGACTTAAAAAACACATCTATCTGTATAGGAGGAAATAGAGTGAAACCTAAAAATTCAAACTGTTACTGGTAACGAACGCTTCATCCTAGAAGAGTGAAAATTGGGCAGCAAAGTGGACTTAGTGAACTGATCATTACCACAGAGAACATCAAGGTCGGATGAAAAAAAATTTGCCAAGTATTCAGAAAACCAGTAGTATTTTGGAAGCTTGGAACACCTTTCCAATGAATGTGTTTTACGCAGTCTTTGCTTGTGGCTATTTCAAGAGGAAACAAACCACAAAGACAGAACTTAGAACTACTTTATTTTGTCAAGTTTCAAGGAGCTAGTACAAACCGTGCTTGATTTAGACTTAAAAAACACATCTATCTAAATAGGAGGAAATAGAGTGAAACCTAAAAATTCAAACTGTTACTGGTAACGAACGCTTCATCCTAGAAGAGTGAATATTGGGCAGCTAAGTGGACTTAGGAAGTGATCATTACCACAGAGATCATCAAGGTCGAATTAAAAAAAATTTGCCGAGCATTCAGAAAACCAGTAGTTTTTTGGAAGCTTGGCACACCGTTCCAATGAATGTGTTTTACGCAGTCTTTGCTTGTGGCTATTTCAAGAGGAAACAAACCACAAAGACAGAACTTAGAACTACTTTATTTTGTCAAGTTTCAAGGAGCTAGCACAAACCGTGTTTGATTTAGACTTAAAAAACACATCTATCTGTTTAGGAGGAAATAGAGTGAAACCTAAAAATTCAAACTGTTACTGGTAACGAACGCTTCATCCTAGAAGAGTGAAAATTGGGCAGCTTAGTGGACTTAGTGAACTGATCAGTTTCAAGGAGCTAGCACAAACCGTGTTTGATTTAGACTTAAAAAACACATCTATCTGTATTGGAGGAAATAGATTGAAACCTAAAAATTCAAACTGTTACTGGTAACGAACGCTTCATCCTTGAGAGTGAAAATTGGGCAGCTAAGTGGACTTAGTGAACTGATCATTACCACAGAGATCATCAAGGTCGGATGAAAAAAAATTTGCCGAGTATTCAGAAAACCAGTAGTATTTTGGAAGCTTGGAACACCTTTCCAATGAATGTGTTTTACGCAGTCTTTGCTTGTGGCTATTTCAAGAGGAAACAAACCACAAAGACAGAACTTAGAACTAATTTATTTTGTCAAGTTTCAAGGAGCTAGCACAAACCGTGTTTGATTTAGACTTAAAAAACACATCTATCTGTATAGGAGGAAATAGAGTGAAACCTAAAAATTCAAACTGTTACTGGTAACGAACCCTTCATCCTAGAAGAGTGAAAATTGGGCAGCAAAGTGGACTTAGTGAACTGATCATTACCACAGAGATCATCAAGGTCGGATGAAAAGAAATTTGCCGAGTATTCAGAAAACCAGTAGTATGTTGGAAGCTTGGAACACCTTTCCAATGAATGTGTTTTACGCAGTCTTTGCTTGTGGCTATTTCAAGAGGAAACAAACCACAAAGACAGAACTTAGAACTACTTTATTTTGTCAAGTTTCAAGGAGCTAGCACAAACCATGTTTGATTTAGACTTAAAAAAACATCTATCTGTATAGGAGGAAATAGAGTGAAACCTAAAAATTCAAACTGTTACTGGTAACGAATGCTTCATCCTAGAAGAGTGAAAATTGGGCAGCTAAGTGGACTTAGTGAACTGATCAGTTTCAAGGAGCTAGCACAAACCGTGTTTGATTTAGACTTAAAAAACACATCTATCTGTATTGGAGGAAATACAGTGAAACCTAAAAATTCAAACTGTTACTGGTAACGAACGCTTCATCCTTGAAGAGTGAAAATTGGGCAGCTAAGTGGACTTAGTGAACTGATCATTACCACAGAGATCATCAAGGTCGGATGAAAAAAAATTTGCCGAGTATTCAGAAAACCAGTAGTATTTTGGAAGCTTGGAACACCTTTCCAATGAATGTGTTTTACGCAGTCTTTGCTTGTGGCTATTTCAAGAGGAAACAAACCACAAAGACAGAACTTAGAACTACTTTATTTTGTCAAGTTTCAAGGAGCTAGCACAAACCGTGTTTGATTTAGACTTAAAAAACACATCTATCTGTATAGGAGGAAATAGAGTGAAACCTAAAAATTCAAACTGTTACTGGTAACGAACGATTCATCCTAGAAGAGTGAAAATTGGGCAACTAAGTGGACTTAGTGAACTGATCATTACCACAGAGATCATCAAGGTCGGATGAAAAAAAATTCGCCGAGTATTCAGAAAACCAGTAGTATGTTGGAAGCTTGGAACACCTTTCCAATGAATGTGTTTTACGCAGTCTTTGCTTGTGGCTATTTCAAGAGGAAACAAACCTCAAAGACAGAACTCAGAACTACTTTATTTTGTCAAGTTTCAAGGAGCTAGCACAAACCGTGTTTGATTTAGACTTAAATAACACATCTATCTGTATAGGAGGAAATAGAGTGAAACCTAAAAATTCAAACTGTTACTGGTAACGAACGCTTCATGCTAGAAGAGTGAAAATTGGGCAGCTAAGTGGACTTAGTGAACTGATCAGTTTCAAGGAGCTAGCACAAACCGTGTTTGATTTAGACTTAAAAAACACATCTATCTGTATTGGAGGAAATAGAGTGAAACCTAAAAATTCAAACTGTTACTGGTAACGAACGCTTCATCCTTGAAGAGTGAAAATTGGGCAGCTAAGTGGACTTAGTGAACTGATCATTACCACAGAGATCATCAAGGTAGGATGAAAAAAAATTTGCCGCGTATTCAGAAAACCAGTAGTATTTTGGAAGCTTGGAACACCTTTCCAATGAATGTGTTTTACGCAGTCTTTGCTTGTGGCTATTTCAAGAGGAAACAAACCACAAAGACAGAACTTAGAACTACTTTATTTTGTCAAGTTTCAAGGAGCTAGCACAAAGCGTGTTTCATTTAGACTTAAAAAACACATCTATCTGTATAGGAGGAAATAGAGTGAAACCTAAAATTTCAAACTGTTACTGGTAACGAACGCTTCATCCTAGAAGAGTGAAAATTCTGCAGCTAAGTGGACTTAGTGAACTCATCATTACACAGAGATCATCAACGTCGGATGAAAAAAAATTTGCCGAGTATTCAGAAAACCAGTAGTATTTTGGAAGCTTGGAACACCTTTCCAATGAATGTGTTTTACGCAGTCATTGCTTGTGGCTATTTCAAGAGGAAACAAACCACAAAGACAGAACTTAGAACTACTTTATTTTGTCAAGTTTCAAGGAGCTAGCACAAACCGTGTTTGATTTAGACTTAAAAAACACATCTATCTGTATAGGAGGAAATAGAGTGAAACCTAAAAATTCAAACTGTTACTGGTAACGAACGCTTCATCCTAGAAGAGTGAAAGTTGGGCAGCTAAGTGGACTTAGTGAACTGATCATTACCACAGAGATCATCAAGGTCGGATGAAAAAAAATTTGCCGAGTATTCAAAAAACCAGTAGTATTTTGGAAGCTTGGAACACCTTTCCAATGAATGTGTTTTATGCAGTCTTTGCTTGTGGCTATTTCAAGAGGAAACAAACCACAAAGATAGAACGTAGAACTACTTTATTTTGTCAAGTTTCAAGGAGCTAGCACAAACCGTGTTTGATTTAGACTTAAAAAACACATCTATCTGTATAGGAGGAAATAGAGTGAAACCTAAAAATTCAAACTGTTACTGGTAACGAACGCTTCATCCTAGAAGAGTGAAAATTGGGCAGCTAAGTGGACTTAGTGAACTGATGATTACCACAGAGATCATCAAGGTCGGATGAAAAAAAATTTGCCAAGTATTCAGAAACCCAGTAGTATTTTGGAAGCTTGGAACACCTTTCAAATGAATGTGTTTTACGCAGTCTTTGCTTGTGGCTATTTAAAGAGGAAACAAACCACAAAGACAGAACTTAGAACTACTTTATTTTGTCAAGTTTCAAGGAGCTAGCACAAACCGTATTGATTTAGACTTAAAAAACACATCTATCTAAATAGGAGGAAATAGAGTGAAACCTAAAAATTCAAACTGTTATTGGTAACGAACACTTCATCCTAGAAGAGTGAATATTGGGCAGCTAAGTGGACTTAGTGAAGTGATCATTACCACAGAAATCATCAAGGTCGAATTAAAAAAAATTTGCCGAGTATTCAGAAAACCAGTAGTTTTTTGGAAGCTTGGCACACCTTTCCAATGAATGTGTTTTACGCAGTCTTTGCTTGTGGCTATTTCAAGAGGAAACAAACCACAAAGACAGAACTTAGAACTACTTTATTTTGTCAAGTTTCAAGGAGCTAGCACAAACCGTGTTTGATTTAGACTTAAAAAACACATCTATCTGTATAGGAGGAAATAGAGTGAAACCTAAAAATTCAAACTGTTACTGGTAACGAACGCTTCATCATAGAAGAGTGAAAATTGGGCAGCTAAGTGGACTTAGTGAACTGATCAGTTTCAAGGAGCTAGCACAAACCGTGTTTGATTTAGACTTAAAAAACACATCTATCTGTATAGGAGGAAATAGAGTGAAACCTAAAAATTCAAACTGTTACTGTTAACGAAAGCTTCATCCTAGAAGAGTGAAAATTGGGCAGCTAAGTGGACTTAGTTAACTGATCATTACCACAGAGATCATCAAGGTCGCATAAAAAAAATTTGCCGAGTATTCAGAAAACCAGTAATATTTTAGAAGCTTGGAACACCTTTCCAATGAATGTGTTTTACGCAGTCTTTGCTTGTGGCTATTTCAAGAGGAAACAAACCACAAAGACAGAACTTAGAACTAATTTATTTTGTCACGTTTCAAGGAGCTAGCACAAACCGTGTTTGATTTAGACTTAAAAAACACATCTGTTTGTATAGGAGGAAATAGAGTGAAACCTAAAAATTCAAACTGTTACTGGTAACGAACCCTTCATCCTAGAAGAGTGAAAATTGGGCAGCAAAGTGGACTTAGTGAACTGATCATTACCACAGAGATCATCAAGGTCGGATGAAAAAAAATTTGCCGAGTATTCAGAAAACCAGTAGTATGTTGGAAGCTTGGAACACCTTTCCAATGAATGTGTTTTACGCAGTCTTTGCTTGTGGCTATTTCAAGAGGAAACAAACCACAAAGACAGAACTTAGAACTACTTTATTTTGTCAAGTTTCAAGGAGCTAGCACAAACCGTGTTTGATTTAGACTTAAAAAAAACATCTATCTGTATAGGAGGAAATAGAGTGAAACCTAAAAATTCAAACTGTTACTGGTAACGAACGCTTCATCCTAGAAGAGTGAAAATTGGGCAGCTAAGTGGACTTAGTGAACTGATCAGTTTCAAGGAGCTAGCACAAACCGTGTTTGATTTAGACTTAAAAAACACATCTATCTGTATTGGAGGAAATACAGTGAAACCTAAAAATTCAAACTGTTACTGGTAACGAACACTTCATCCTTGAAGAGTGAAAATTGGGCAGCTAAGTGGACTTAGTGAACTGATCATTACCACAGAGATCATCAAGGTCGGATGAAAAAAAATTTGCCTAGTATTCAGAAAACCAGTAGTATTTTGGAAGCTTGGAACACCTTTCCAATGAATGTGTTTTACGCAGTCTTTGCTTTTGGCTATTTCAAGAGGAAACAAACCACAAAGACAGAACTTAGAACTACTTTATTTTGTCAAGTTTCAAGGAGCTAGCACAAACCGTGTTTGATTTAGACTTAAAAAACACATCTATCTGTATAGGAGGAAATAGAGTGAAACCTAAAAATTCAAACTGTTACTGGTAACGAACGCTTCATCCTAGAAGAGTGAAAATTCTGCAGCTAAGTGGACTTAGTGAACTCATCATTTCCACAGAGATCATCAAGGTCGGATGAAAAAAAATTTGACGAGTATTCAGAAAACCAGTAGTATTTTGGAAGCTTGGAACACCTTTCCAATGAATGTGTTTTATGCAGTCTTTGCTTGTGGCTATTTCAAGAGGAAACAAACCAAAAAGACAGAACTTAGAACTACTTTATTTTGTCAAGTTTCAAGGAGCTAGCACAAACCGTGTTTGATTTAGACTTAAAAAACACATCTATCTAAATAGGAGGAAATAGAGTGAAACCTAAAAATTCAAACTGTTACTGGTAACGAACGCTTCATCCTAGAAGAGTGAATATTGGGCAGCTAAGTGGACTTAGTGAAGTGATCATTATCACAGAAATCATCAAGGTCGAATTAAAAAAAATTTGCCGAGTATTCAGAAAACCAGTAGTTTTTTGGAAGCTTGGCACACCTTTCCAATGAATGTGTTTTACGCAGTCTTTGCTTGTGGCTATTTCAAGAGGAAATAAACCACAAAGACAGAACTTAGAACTACTTTATTTTGTCAAGTTTCAAGGAGCTAGCACAAACCATGTTTGATTTAGACTTAAAAAACACATCTATCTGTATAGGAGGAAATAGAGTGAAACCTAAAAATTCAAACTGTTACTGGTAACGAACGCTTCATCCTAGAAGAGTGAAAATTGGGCAGCTAAGTGGACTTAGTGAACTGATCAGTTTCAAGGAGCTAGCACAAACCGTGTTTGATTTAGACTTAAAAAACACATCTATCTGTATAGGAGGAAATAGAGTGAAACCTAAAAATTCAAACAGTTACTGTTAACGAAAGCTTCATCCTAGAAGAGTGAAAATTGGGCAGCTAAGTGGACTTAGTTAACTGATCATTACCACAGAGATCATCAAGGTCGCATAAAAAAAATTTGCCGAGTATTCAGAAAACCAGTAGTATTTTAGAAGCTTGGAACACCTTTCCAATGAATGTGTTTTACGCAGTCTTTGCTTGTGGCTATTTCAAGAGGAAACAAACCACAAAGACAGAACTTAGAACTAATTTATTTTGTCAAGTTTCAAGGAGCTAGCACAAACCGTGTTTGATTTAGACTTAAAAAACACATCTATCTGTATAGGAGGAAATAGAGTGAAACCTAAAAATTCAAACTGTTACTGGTAACGAACCCTTCATCCTAGAAGAGTGAAAATTGGGCAGCAAAGAGGACTTAGTGAACTGATCATTACCACAGAGATCATCAAGGTCGGATGAAAAAAAATTTGCCGAGTATTCAGAAAACCAGTAGTATGTTGGAAGCTTGGAACACCCTTCCAATGAATGTGTTTTACGCAGTCTTTGCTTGTGGCTATTTCAAGAGGAAACAAACCACAAAGACAGAACTTAGAACTACTTTATTTTGTCAAGTTTCAAGGAGCTAGCACAAACCGTGTTTGATTTAGACTTAAAAAAACATCTATCTGTATAGGAGGAAATAGAGTGAAACCTAAAAATTCAAACTGATACTGGTAACGAACGCTTCATCCTAGAAGAGTGAAAATTGGGCAGCTAAGTGGACTTAGTGAACTAATCAGTTTCAAGGAGCTAGCACAAACCGTGTTTGATTTAGACTTAAAAAACACATCTATCTGTATTGGAGGAAATAGAGTGAAACCTAAAAATTCAAACTGTTACTGGTAACGAACGCTTCATCCTAGAAGAGTGAAAATTGGGCAGCTAAGTGGACTTAGTGAACTGATCATTACCACAGAGATCATCAATGTCGGATGAAAAAAAATTTGCCGAGTATTCAGAAAACCAGTAGTATGTTGGAAGCTTGGAAAACCTTTCCAATGAATGTGTTTTACGCAGTCTTTGCTTGTGGCTATTTCAAGAGGAAACAAACCACAAAGACAGAACTCAGAACTACTTTATTTTGTCAAGTTTCAAGGAGCTAGCACAAACCATGTTTGATTTAGACTTAAAAAACACATCTATCTGTATAGGAGGAAATAGAGTGAAACCTAAAAATTCAAACAGTTACTGGTAACGAACGCTTCATGCTAGAAGAGTGAAAATTGGGCAGCTAAGTGGACTTAGTGAACTGATCAGTTTCAAGGAGCTAGCACAAACCGTGTTTGATTTAGACTTAAAAAACACATCTATCTGTATTGGAGGAAATACAGTGAAACCTAAAAATTCAAACTGTTACTGGTAACGAACGCTTCATCCTTGAAGAGTGAAAATTGGGCAGCTAAGTGGACTTAGTGAACTGATCATTACCACAGAGATCATCAAGGTCGGATGAAAAAAAATTTGCCGAGTATTCAGAAAACCAGTAGTATTTTGGAAGCTTGGAACACCTTTCCAATGAATGTGTTTTACGCAGTCTTTGCTTGTGGCTACTTCAAGAGGAAACAAACCACAAAGACAGAACTTAGAACTACTTTATTTTGTCAAGTTTCAAGGAGCTAGCACAAACCGTGTTTGATTTAGACTTAAAAAACACATCTATCTGTATAGGAGGAAATAGAGTGAAACCTAAAAATTCAAACTGTTACTGGTAACGAACGCTTCATCCTAGAAGAGTGAAAATTGGGCAGCTAAGTGGACTTAGTGAACTGATCATTACCACAGAGATCATCAAGGTCGGATGAAATAAAATTTGCTGAGTATTCAGAAAACCAGTAGTATTTTGGAAGCATGGAACACCTTTTAAATGAATGTGTTTTACGCAGTCTTTGCTTGTGGCTACTTCAAGAGGAAACAAACCACAAAGACAGAACTTAGAACAACTTTATTTTGTCAAGTTTCAAGGAGCTAGCACAAACCGTGTTTGATTTAGACTTCCAAAGACATCTATCTATATAGGAGGAAATAGAGTGAAACCTAAAAACTCAAACTGTTACTGGTAACGAAAGCTTCATTATAGAAGAGTGAATATTGGGCAGCTAAGTGGACTTAGTGAACTGATCATTACCACAGAGATCATCAAGGTCGGATGAAAAAAAATTTGCCGAGTATTCAGAAAACCAGTAGTTTTTTGTAAGCTTTTAACACCTTTCCAATGAATGTGTTTTACGCAGTCTTTGCTTGTGGCTATTTAAAGAGGAAACAAACCACAAAGGCAGAACTTAGAACTACTTTATTTTGTCAAGATTCAAGGAGCTAGCACAAACCGTGTTTGATTTAGACTTAAAAAACACATCTATCTGTATAGGAGGAAATAGAGTGAAACCTAAAAATTCAAACTGTTACTGGTAACGAACGCTTCATCCTAGAAGAGTGAAAATTGGGCAGCTAAGTGGACTTACTGAACTGATCATTACCACAGAGATCATCAAGTTCGGATGAAAAAAAATTTGCCGAGTATTCAGAAAACCAGTAGTATGTTGGAAGCTTGGAACACCTTTCCAATGAATGTGTTTTACACAGTCTTTGCTTGTGGCTATTTCAAGAGGAAACAAACCACAAAGACAGAACTAAGAACTACTTTATTTTGTCAAGTTTCAAGGAGCTAGCACAAACCGTGTTTGATTTAGACTTAAAAAACACATCTATCTGTATAGGAGGAAATAGAGTGAAACCTAAAAACTCAAACTGTTACTGGTAACGAACGCTTCATCCTAGAAGAGTGAATATTGGGCAGCTAAGTGGACTTAGTGAAGTGATCATTACCACAGAGATCATCAAGGTCGGATAAAAAAAAATTTGCCGAGTATTCAGAAAACCAGTAGTTTTTTGGAAGCTTTGCACACGTTTCCAATGAATGTGTTTAACGCAGTCTTTGCTTGTGGCTATTTCAAGAGGAAACAAACCACAAAGACAGAACTAAGAACTACTTTATTTTGTCAAGTTTCAAGGAGCTAGCACAAACCGTGTTTGATTTAGACTTAAAAAACACATCTATCTGTATAGGAGAAAATAGAGTGAAACCTAAAAATTCAAACTGTTACTGGTAACGAACGCTTCATCTTAGAAAAGTGAAAATTGGGCAGCTAAGTGGACTTAGTGAACTGATCAGTTTCAAGGAGCTAGCACAAACCGTGTTTGATTTAGACTTAAAAAACACATCTATCTGTATAGGAGGAAATAGAGTGAAACCTAAAAACTCAAACTGTTACTGGTAACGAACGCTTTCATCCTAGAAGAGTGAATATTGGGCAGCTAAGTGGACTTAGTGAAGTGATCATTACCACAGAGATCATCAAGGTCGGATTAAAAAAAATTTGCCGAGTATTCAGAAAACCAGTAGTTTTTTGGAAGCTTGGCACACGTTTCCAATGAATGTGTTTTACGCAGTCTTTGCTTGTGGCTATTTCAAGAGGAAACAAACCACAAAGACAGAACTTAGAACTACTTTATTTTGTCAAGTTTCAAGGAGCTAGCACAAACCGTGTTTGATTTAGACTTAAAAAACACATCTATCTGTATAGGAGGAAATTGAGTGAAACCTAAAAATTCAAACTGTTACTGGTAACGAACGCTTCATCCTGGAAGAGTGAAAATTGGGCAGCTAAGTGGACTTAGTGAAGTGATCATTACCACAGAGATCATCAAGGTCGGATGAAAAAAAATTTGCCGAGTATTCAGAAAACCAGTAGTATGTTTGAAGCTTGGAACACCTTTCCAATGAATGTGTTTTACGCAGTCTTTGCTTGTGGCTATTTCAAGAGGAAACAAACCACAAAGACAGAACTTAGAACTACTTTATTTTGTCAAGTTTCAAGGAGCTAGCACAAACCGTGTTTGATTTAGACTTAAAAAACACATCTATCTGTATAGGAGGAAATAGAGTGAAACCTAAAAATTCAAACTGTTACTGGTAACGAACGCTTCATTATAGAAGAGTGAATATTGGGCAGCTAAGTGGACTTAGTGAACTGATCATTACCACAGAGATCATCAAGGTCGGATGAAAAAAAATTTGCCGAGTATTCAGAAAACCAGTAGTATTTTGGAAGCTTACAACACCTTTCCAATGAATGTGTTTTACGCAGTCTTTGCTTGTGGCTATTTCAAGAGGAAACAAACCACAAAGACAGAACTGAGAACTACTTTATTTTGTCAAGTTTCAAGGAGCTAGCACAAACCGTGTTTGATTTTGACTTAAAAAACACATCTATCTATATAGGAGGAAATAGAGTGAAACCTAAAAACTCAAACTGTTACTGGTAACGAAAGCTTCATTCTAAAAGAGTGAATATTGGGCAGCTAAGTGGACTAAGTGAACTAATCATTACCACAGAGATCATCAAGTTCGGATGAAAAAAAATTTGCAGAGTATTCAGAAAACCAGTAGTTTTTTGGAAGCTTGCCACACCTTTCCATTGAAGGTGTTTTATGCAGTCTTTGCTTGTGGCTATTTCAAGAGGAAACAAACCACAAAGACAGAACTTAGAACTACTTTATTTTGTCAAGTTTCAAGGAGCTAGCACAAACCGTGTTTGATTTAGACTTAAAAAACACATCTATCTGTATTGGAGGAAATAGAGTGAAAACTAAAAATTCAGACTGTTACTGGTAACGAACGCTTCATCCTAGAAGAGTGAAAATTGGGAAGCTAAGTGGACTTAGTGAACTGATCATTACCACAGAGATCATCAAGGTCGGATGAAAAAAAATTTGCCGAGTATTCAGAAAACCAGTAGTATTTTGGAAGCTTACAACACCTTTCCAATGAATGTGTTTTACGCAGTCTTTGCTTGTGGCTATTTCAAGAGGAAACAAACCACAAAGACAGAACTGAGAACTACTTTATTTTGTCAAGTTTCAAGGAGCTAGCACAAACCGTGTTTGATTTAGACTTAAAAAACACATCTATCTGTATAGAAGGAAATAGAGTGAAACCTAAATATTCAAACTGTTACTGGTAACGAACGCTTCATCCTAGAAGAGTGATAATTGGGCAGCTAAGTGGACGTAGTGAACTGATCAGTTTCAAGGAGCTAGCACAAACCGTGTTTGATTTAGACTTAAAAAACACATCTATCTATATAGGAGGAAATAGAGTGAAACCTAAAAACACAAAACTGTTACTGGTAACGAACGGTTCATCCTAGAAGAGTGAATATTGGGCAGCTAAGTGGACTTAGTGAAGTGATCATTACCACAGAGATCATCAAGGTCGGATGAAAAAAAATTGGCCGAGTATTCAGAAAACCAGTAGTTTTTTGGAAGCTTGGCACACCTTTCCAATGAATGTGTTTTACGCAGTCTTTGCTTGTGCCTATTTCAAGAGGAAACATACCACAAAGACAGAACTTAGAACTACTTTATTTTGTCAAATTTCAAAGAGCTAGCACAAACCGTGTTTGATTTAGACTTAAAAAACACATCTATCTGTATAGGAGGAAATAGAGTGAAACCTAAAAATTCAAACTGTTAATGATAACGAACGCTTCATCCTAGAAGAGTGAAAATTGGGCAGCTAAGTGGACTTAGTGAACTGATCAGTTTCAAGGAGCTAGCACAAACCGTGTTTGATTTAGACTTAAAAAACACATCTATCTGTATAGGAGGAAATAGAGTGAAACCAAAAGATTCAAACTGTTACTGGTAACGAACGCTTCATCCTAGAAGAGTGAAAATTGGGCAGCTAAGTGGACTTAGTGAACTGATCATTACCACACATATCATCAAGTTCGGATGAAAATCAATTTGCCGAGTATTCAGAAAACCAGTAGTATTTTGGAAGCTTGGAACACATTTCCAATGAATGTGTTTTACGCAGTATTTGCTTGTGGCTATTTCAAGAGGAAACAAACCACAAAGACAGAACTTAGAACAACTTTATTTTGTCAAGTTTCAAGGAGCTAGCACAAACCGTGTTTGATTTAGATTTCCAAACACATCTATCTATATAGGAGGAAATAGAGTGAAACCTAAAAACTCAAACTGTTACTGGTAATGAACGCTTCATCCTAGAAGAGTGAATATTGGGCAGCTAAGTGGACTTAGTGAACTGATCATTACCACAGAGATCATCAAGGTCGGATTAAAAAAAATTTGCCGAGTATTCAGAAAACCAGTAGTTTTTTGGAAGCTTGGCACACCTTTCCAATGAATGTGTTTTACGCAGTTTTTGCTTGTGCCTATTTCAAGAGGAAACAAACCACAAAGACAGAACTTAGAACTACTTTATTTTGTCAAGTTTCAAGGAGCTAGCACAAACCGTGTTTGATTTAGACTTAAAAAACACATCTATCTGTATAGGAGGAAATAGAGTGAAACCTAAAACTCAAACTGTTACTGGTAACGAACGCTTCATTTTAGAAGAGTGAATATTGGGCAGCTAAGTGGACTTAGTGAACTGATCATTACCACAGAGATCATCAAGGTCGGATTAAAAAAAATTTGCCGAGTACTCAGAAAATCAGTAGTTTTTTGGAAGCTTGGCACACCTTTACAATGAATGTGTTTTACGCAGTCTTTGCTTGTGCCTATTTCAAGAGGAAACAAACCACAAAGACAGAACTTAGAACTACTTTATATTGTCAAGTTTCAAGGAGCTAGCACAAACCGTGTTTTATTTAGACTTAAAAAACACATCTATCTGTATAGGAGGAAATAGATTGAAACCTAAAAACTCAAACTGTTACTGGTAACGAAAGCTTCATCCTAGAAGAGTGAATATTGGGCAGCTAAGTGGACTAAATGAACTGATCATTACCACAGAGATCATCAAGGTCGGATGAAAAAAAATTTGCCGAGTATTCAGAAAACCAGTAGTTTTTTGGAAGCTTGGCACACCTTTCCAATGAAGGTGTTTTACGCAGTCTTTGCTTGTGGCTATTTCAAGAGGAAACAAACCACAAAGACAGAACTTAGAACTACTTTATTTTGTCAAGTTTCAAGGAACTAGCACAAACCGTGTTTGATTTAGACTTAAAAAACACATCTATCTGTATAGGAGAAAATAGAGTGAAACCTAAAAATTCAAACTGTTACTGGTAACGAACGCTTCATCCTAGAAGAGTGAAAATTGGGCAGCTAAGTGGACTTCGTGAACTGATCAGTTTCAAGGAGCTAGTACAAACCGTGTTTGATTTAGACTTAAAAAACACATCTATCTGTATTGGAGGAAATAGAGTGAAACTTAAAAATTCAAACTGTTACTGGTAACGAACACTTCATCCTAGAAGAGTGAAAATTGGGCAGCTAAGTGGACTTAGTGAACTGATCATTACCACAGAGATCATCAAGGTCGGATGAAAAAAAATTTGCCGAGTATTCAGAAAACCAGTAGTATTTTGGAAGCTTGGAACACCTTTCCAATGAATGTGTTTTACGCAGTCTTTGCTTGTGCCTATTTCAAGAGGAAACAAACCACAAAGACAGAACTTAGAACTACTTTATTTTGTCAAGTTTCAAGGAGCTAGCACAAACCGTGTTTGATTTAGACTTAAAAAACACATCTATCTGTATAGGAGGAAATAGAGTGAAACCTAAAAATTCAAACTGTTACTGATAACGAACGCTTCATCCTAGAAGAGTGAAAATTGGGCAGCTAAGTGGACTTAGTGAACTGATCAGTTTCAAGGAGCTAGCACAAACCGTGTTTGATTTAGACTTAAAAAACACATCTATCTGTATAGGAGGAAATAGAGTGAAACCAAAAGATTCAAACTGTTACTGGTAATGAACGCTTCATCCTAGAAGAGTGAAAATTGGGCAGCTAAGTGGACTTAGTGAACTGATCATTACCACAGAGATCATCAATGTCGGATGAAAAAAAATTTGCCGAGTATTCAGAAAACCAGTAGTATTTTGGAAGCTTGGGACACCTTTCCAATGAATGTGTTTTACGCAGTCTTTGCTTGTGGCTATTTCAAGAGGAAACAAACCACAAAGGCAGAACTTAGAACTACTTTATTTTGTCAAGTTTCAAGGAGCTAGCACAAACCGTGTTTGATTTAGACTTAAAAAACACATCTATCTGTATAGGAGGAAATAGAGTGAAACCTAAAAATTCAAACTGTTACTGGTAACAAACGCTTCATCCTAGAAGAGTGAAAATTGGGCAGCTAAGTGGACTTAGTGAACTGATCATTACCACAGATATCATCAAGTTCGGATGAAAATAAATTTGCCGAATATTCAGAAAACCAGTAGTATTTTGGAAGCTTGGAACACATTTCCAATGAATGTGTTTTACGCAGTATTGCTTGTGGCTATTTCAAGAGGAAACAAACCACAAAGACAGAACTTAGAACAACTTTATTTTGTCAAGTTTCAAGGAGCTAGCACAAACCGTGTTTGATTTAGATTTCCAAACACATCTATCTATATAGGAGGAAATAGAGTGAAACCTAAAAACTCAAACTGTTACTGGTAATGAACGCTTCATCCTAGAAGAGTGAATATTGGGCAGCTAAGTGGACTTAGTGAACTGATCATTACCACAGAGATCATCAAGGTCGGATTAAAAAAAAATTTGCCGAGTATTCAGAAAACCAGTAGTTTTTTGGAAGCTTGGCACACCTTTCCAATGAATGTGTTTTACGCAGTTTTTGCTTGTGCCTATTTCAAGAGGAAACAAACCACAAAGACAGAACTTAGAACTACTTTATTTTGTCAAGTTTCAAGGAGCTAGCACAAACCGTGTTTGATTTAGACTTAAAAAACACATCTATCTGTATAGGAGGAAATAGAGTGAAACCTAAAACTCAAACTGTTACTGGTAACGAACGCTTCATTTTAGAAGAGTGAATATTGGGCAGCTAAGTGGACTTAGTGAACTGATCATTACCACAGAGATCATCAAGGTCGGATTAAAAAAAATTTGCCGAGTATTCAGAAAATCAGTAGTTTTGTGGAAGCTTGGCACACCTTTACAATGAATGTGTTTTACGCAGTCTTTGCTTGTGCCTATTTCAAGAGGAAACAAACCACAAAGACAGAACTTAGAACTACTTTATATTGTCAAGTTTCAAGGAGCTAGCACAAACCGTGTTTGATTTAGACTTAAAAAACACATCTATCTGTATAGGAGGAAATAGATTGAAACCTAAAAACTCAAACTGTTACTGGTAACGAAAGCTTCATCCTAGAAGAGTGAATATTGGGCAGCTAAGTGGACTAAATGAACTGATCATTACCACAGAGATCATCAAGGTCGGATGAAAAAAAATTTGCCGAGTATTCAGAAAACCAGTAGTTTTTTGGAAGCTTGGCACACCTTTCCAATGAAGGTGTTTTACGCAGTCTTTGCTTGTGGCTATTTCAAGAGGAAACAAACCACAAAGACAGAACTTAGAACTACTTTATTTTGTCAAGTTTCAAAAAACTAGCACAAACCGTGTTTGATTTAGACTTAAAACACACATCTATCTGTATAGGAGAAAATAGAGTGAAACCTAAAAATTCAAACTGTTACTGGTAACGAACGCTTCATCCTAGAAGAGTGAAAATTGGGCAGCTAAGTGGACTTCGTGAACTGATCAGTTTCAAGGAGCTAGTACAAACCGTGTTTGATTTAGACTTAAAAAACACATCTATCTGTATTGGAGGAAATAGAGTGAAACTTAAAAATTCAAACTGTTACTGTTAACGAACACTTCATCCTAGAAGAGTGAAAATTGGGCAGCTAAGTGGACTTAGTGAACTGATCATTACCACAGAGATCATCAAGGTCGGATGAAAAAAAATTTGCCGAGTATTCAGAAAACCAGTAGTATTTTGGAAGCTTGGAACACCTTTCCAATGAATGTGTTTTACGCAGTCTTTGCTTGTGCCTATTTCAAGAGGAAACAAACCACAAAGACAGAACTTAGAACTACTTTATTTTGTCAAGTTTCAAGGAGCTAGCACAAACCGTGTTTGATTTAGACTTAAAAAACACATCTATCTGTATAGGAGGAAATAGAGTGAAACCTAAAAATTAAAACTGTTACTGGTAACGAATGCTTCATCCTAGAAGAGTGAAAATTGGGCAGCTAAGTGGACTTAGTGAACTGATCATTACCACAGAGATCATCAAGGTCGGATGAAAAAATATTTGCCGAGTAATCAGAAAACCAGTAGTATTTTGGAAGCTTGGAACACCTTTCCAATGAATGTGTTTTACGCAGTCTTTGCTTGTGGCTATTTCAGAGGAAACAAACCACAAAGACAGAACTTAGAACTACTTTATTTTGTCAAGTTTCAAGGAGCTAGCACAAACCGTGTTTGATTTAGACTTAAAAAACACATATATCTGTATAGGAGGAAATAGAGTGAAACCTAAAAATTCAAACTGTTACTGGTAACGAAGGCTTCATCCTAGAAGAGTGAAAATTGGGCAGCTAAGTGGACTTAGTGAACTGATCAGTTTCAAGGAGCTAGCACAAACCGTGTTTGATTTAGACTTAAAAAACACATCTATCTGTATAGGACGAAATAGAGTGAAACCTAAAAATTCAAACTGTTACTGGTAACGAACGCTTCGTCCTAGAAGAGTGAAAATTGGTCAGCTAAGTGGACTTAGTGAAGTGATCATTACCACAGAGATCGTCAAGGTCGGATGAAAAAAAATTTGCCGAGTATTCAGAAAACCAGTAGTATTTTGGAAGCTTGGAACACCTTTCCAATGAATGTGTTTTATGCAGTCTTTGCTTGCGGCTATTTCAAGAGGAAACAAACCACAAAGACAGAACTTAGAACTACTTTATTTTGTCAAGTTTCAAGGAGCTAGCACAAACCGTGTTTGATTTAGACTTAAAAAACACATCTATCTGTATAGGAGGAAATAGAGTGAAACCTAAAACTCAAACTGTTACTGGTAACGAACGCTTCATTTTAGAAGAGTGAATATTGGGCAGCTAAGTGGACTTAGTGAACTGATCATTACCACAGAGATCATCAAGGTCGGATTAAAAAAAATTTGCCGAGTACTCAGAAAATCAGTAGTTTTTTGGAAGCTTGGCACACCTTTACAATGAATGTGTTTTACGCAGTCTTTGCTTGTGCCTATTTCAAGAGGAAACAAACCACAAAGACAGAACTTAGAACTACTTTATATTGTCAAGTTTCAAGGAGCTAGCACAAACCGTGTTTTATTTAGACTTAAAAAACACATCTATCTGTATAGGAGGAAATAGATTGAAACCTAAAAACTCAAACTGTTACTGGTAACGAAAGCTTCATCCTAGAAGAGTGAATATTGGGCAGCTAAGTGGACTAAATGAACTGATCATTACCACAGAGATCATCAAGGTCGGATGAAAAAAAATTTGCCGAGTATTCAGAAAACCAGTAGTTTTTTGGAAGCTTGGCACACCTTTCCAATGAAGGTGTTTTACGCAGTCTTTGCTTGTGGCTATTTCAAGAGGAAACAAACCACAAAGACAGAACTTAGAACTACTTTATTTTGTCAAGTTTCAAGGAACTAGCACAAACCGTGTTTGATTTAGACTTAAAAAACACATCTATCTGTATAGGAGAAAATAGACTGAAACCTAAAAATTCAAACTGTTACTGGTAACGAACGCTTCATCCTAGAAGAGTGAAAATTGGGCAGCTAAGTGGACTTCGTGAACTGATCAGTTTCAAGGAGCTAGTACAAACCGTGTTTGATTTAGACTTAAAAAACACATCTATCTGTATTGGAGGAAATAGAGTGAAACTTAAAAATTCAAACTGTTACTGGTAACGAACACTTCATCCTAGAAGAGTGAAATTTGGGCAGCTAAGTGGACTTAGTGAACTGATCATTACCACAGAGATCATCAAGGTCGGATGAAAAAAAATTTGCCGAGTATTCAGAAAACCAGTAGTATTTTGGAAGCTTGGAACACCTTTCCAATGAATGTGTTTTACGCAGTCTTTGCTTGTGCCTATTTCAAGAGGAAACAAACCACAAAGACAGAACTTAGAACTACTTTATTTTGTCAAGTTTCAAGGAGCTAGCACAAACCGTGTTTGATTTAGACTTAAAAAACACATCTATCTGTATAGGAGGAAATAGAGTGAAACCTAAAAATTCAAACTGTTACTGATAACGAACGCTTCATCCTAGAAGAGTGAAAATTGGGCAGCTAAGTGGACTTAGTGAACTGATCAGTTTCAAGGAGCTAGCACAAACCGTGTTTGATTTAGACTTAAAAAACACATCTATCTGTATAGGAGGAAATAGAGTGAAACCAAAAGATTCAAACTGTTACTGGTAATGAACGCTTCATCCTAGAAGAGTGAAAATTGGGCAGCTAAGTGGACTTAGTGAACTGATCATTACCACAGAGATCATCAATGTCGGATGAAAAAAAATTTGCCGAGTATTCAGAAAACCAGTAGTATTTTGGAAGCTTGGGACACCTTTCCAATGAATGTGTTTTACGCAGTCTTTGCTTGTGGCTATTTCAAGAGGAAACAAACCACAAAGGCAGAACTTAGAACTACTTTATTTTGTCAAGTTTCAAGGAGCTAGCACAAACCGTGTTTGATTTAGACTTAAAAAACACATCTATCTGTATAGGAGGAAATAGAGTGAAACCTAAAAATTCAAACTGTTACTGGTAACAAACGCTTCGTCCTAGAAGAGTGAAAATTGGGCAGCTAAGTGGACTTAGTGAACTGATCATTACCACAGATATCATCAAGTTCGGATGAAAATAAATTTGCCGAATATTCAGAAAACCAGTAGTATTTTGGAAGCTTGGAACACATTTCCAATGAATGTGTTTTACGCAGTATTGCTTGTGGCTATTTCAAGAGGAAACAAACCACAAAGACAGAACTTAGAACAACTTTATTTTGTCAAGTTTCAAGGAGCTAGCACAAACCGTGTTTGATTTTGACTTAAAAAACACATCTATCTATATAGGAGGAAATAGAGTGAAACCTAAAAACTCAAACTGTTACTGGTAACGAAAGCTTCATCCTAAAAGAGTGAATATTGGGCAGCTAAGTGGACTAAGTGAACTAATCATTACCACAGAGATCATCAAGTTCGGATGAAAAAAAATTTGCCGAGTATTCAGAAAACCAGTAGTTTTTTGGAAGCTTGCCACACCTTTCCATTGAAGGTGTTTTATGCAGTCTTTGCTTGTGGCTATTTCAAGAGGAAACAAACGACAAAGACAGAACTTAGAAATACTTTATTTTGTCAAGTTTCAAGGAGCTAGCACAAACCGTGTTTGATTTAGACTTAAAAAACACATCTATCTGTATTGGAGGAAATAGAGTGAAAACTAAAAATTCAGACTGTTACTGGTAACGAACGCTTCATCCTAGAAGAGTGAAAATTGGGAAGCTAAGTGGACTTAGTGAACTGATCATTACCACAGAGATCATCAAGGTCGGATGAAAAAAAATTTGCCGAGTATTCAGAAAACCAGTAGTATTTTGGAAGCTTACAACACCTTTCCAATGAATGTGTTTTACGCAGTCTTTGCTTGTGGCTATTTCAAGAGGAAACAAACCACAAAGACAGAACTGAGAACTACTTTATTTTGTCAAGTTTCAAGGAGCTAGCACAAACCGTGTTTGATTTAGACTTAAAAAACACATCTATCTGTATAGGAGGAAATAGAGTGAAACCAAAAGATTCAAACTGTTACTGGTAATGAACGCTTCATCCTAGAAGAGTGAAAATTGGGCAGCTAAGTGGACTTAGTGAACTCATCATTACCACAGAGATCATCAAGGTCGGATGAAAAAAAATTTGCCGAGTATTCAGAAAACCAGTAGTATTTTGGAAGCTTGGGACACCTTTCCAATGAATGTGTTTTACGCAGTCTTTGCTTGTGGCTATTTCAAGAGGAAACAAACCACAAAGGCAGAACTTAGAACTACTTTATTTTGTCAAGTTTTAAGGAGCTAGCACAAACCGTGTTTGATTTAGACTTAAAAAACACATCTATCTGTATAGGAGGAAATAGAGTGAAACCTAAAAATTCAAACTGTTACTGGTAACGAACGCTTCATCCTAGAACAGTGAAAATTGGGCAGCTAAGTGGACTTAGTGAAGTGATCATTACCACAGAGATCATCAAGGTCGGATGAAAAAAAATTTGCCGAGTATTCAGAAAACCAGTAGTATGTTTGAAGCTTGGAACACCTTTCCAATGAATGTGTTTTACGCAGTCTTTGCTTGTGGCTATTTCAAGAGGAAACATACCACAAAGACAGAACTTAGAACTACTTTATTTTGTCAAGTTTGAAGGAGCTAGCACAAACCGTGTTTGATTTAGACTTAAAAAACACATCTATCTATATAGGAGGAAATAGAGTGAAACCTAAAAACTCAAACTGTTACTGGTAACGAAAGCTTCATCCTAGAAGAGTGAATATTGGGCAGCTAAGTGGACTAAGTGAACTGATCATTACCACAGAGATCATCAAGGTCGGATGAAAAAAAATTTGTCGAGTATTCAGAAAACCAGTAGTTTTTTGGAAGCTTGGCACACCTTTCCAATGAAGGTGTTTTACGCAGTCTTTGCTTGTGGCTATTTCAAGAGGAAACAAACCACAAAGACAGAACTTAGGACTACTTTATTTTGTCAAGTTTCAAGGAGATAGCACAAACCGTGTTTGATTTAGACTTAAAAAACACATCTGTCTGTATTGGAGGAAATATAGTTAAAACTAAAAATTCAAACTGTTACTGGTAACGAACGCTTCATCCTAGAAGAGTGAAAATTGGGAAGCTAAGTGGACTTAGTGAACTGATCATTACCACAGAGATCATCAAGGTCGGATGAAAAAAAATTTGCCGAGTATTCAGAAAACCAGTAGTGTTTTGGAAGCTTGGAACACCTTTCCAATGAATGTGTTTTACGCAGTCTTTGCTTGTGGCTATTTCAAGAGGAAACAAACCACAAAGACAGAACTTAGAACTACTTTATTTTGTCAAGTTTCAAGGAGCTAGCACAAACCGTGTTTGATTTAGACTTAAAAAACACATCTATCTGTATAGGAGGAAATAGAGTGAAACCTAAAAATTCAAACGGTTACTGGTAACGAACGCTTCATCCTAGAACAGTGAAAATTGGGCAGCTAAGTGGACTTAGTGGACTGATCATTACCACAGAGATCATCAAGGTCGGATGAAAAAAAATTTGCCGAGTATTCAGAAAACCAGTAGTATTTTGGAAGCTTGGAACACCTTTCCAATGAATGTGTTTTACGCAGTCTTTGCTTGTGGCTATTTCAAGAGGAAACAACCCACAAAGACAGAACTTAGAACTACTTTATTTTGTCAAGTTTCAAGGAGCTAGCACAAACCGTGTTTGATTTAGACTTAAAAAACACATCTATCTGTATAGGAGGAAATAGAGTGAAACCTAAAAATTCAAACTGTTACTGGTAACGAACGCTTCATTATAGAAGAGTGAATATTGGGCAGCTAAGTGGACTTAGTGAACTGATCATTACCACAGAGATCATCAAGGTCGGATGAAAAAAAATTTGCCGAGTATTCAGAAAACCAGTAGTATTTTGGAAGCTTACAACACCTTTCCAATGAATGTGTTTTACGCAGTCTTTGCTTGTGGCTATTTCAAGAGGAAACAAACCACAAAGACAGAACTGAGAACTACTTTATTTTGTCAAGTTTCAAGGAGCTAGCACAAACCGTGTTTGATTTTGACTTAAAAAACACATCTATCTATATAGGAGGAAATAGAGTGAAACCTAAAAACTCAAACTGTTACTGGTAACGAAAGCTTCATCCTAAAAGAGTGAATATTGGGCAGCTAAGTGGACTAAGTGAACTAATCATTACCACAGAGATCATCAAGTTCGGATGAAAAAAAATTTGCTGAGTATTCAGAAAACCAGTAGTTTTTTGGAAGCTTGCCACACCTTTCCATTGAAGGTGTTTTATGCAGTCTTTGCTTGTGGCTATTTCAAGAGGAAACAAACCACAAAGACAGAACTTAGAACTACTTTATTTTGTCAAGTTTCAAGGAGCTAGCACAAACCGTGTTTGATTTAGACTTAAAAAACACATCTATCTGTATTGGAGGAAATAGAGTGAAAACTAAAAATTCAGACTGTTACTGGTAACGAACGCTTCATCCTAGAAGAGTGAAAATTGGGAAGCTAAGTGGACTTAGTGAACTGATTATTACCACAGAGATCATCAAGGTCGGATGAAAAAAAATTTGCCGAGTATTCAGAAAACCAGTAGTATTTTGGAAGCTTACAACACCTTTCCAATGAATGTGTTTTACGCAGTCTTTGCTTGTGGCTATTTCAAGAGGAAACAAACCACAAAGACAGAACTGAGAACTACTTTATTTTGTCAAGTTTCAAGGAGCTAGCACAAACCGTGTTTGATTTAGACTTAAAAAACACATCTATCTGTATAGGAGGAAATAGAGTGAAACCTAAAAATTCAAACTGTTACTGGTAACGAACGCTTCATCCTAGAAGAATGAAAATTGGGCAGCTAAGTGGACTTAGTGAACTGATCATTACCACAGAGTTCATCAAGGTCGGATGAAAAAAAATTTGCCGAGTATTCAGAAAACCAGTAGTATTTTGGAAGCTTGGCACACCTTTCCAATGAATGTGTTTTACGCAGTCTTTGTTTGTGTCTATTTCAAGAGGAAACAAACCACAAAGGCAGAACTTAGAACTACTTTATTTTGTCAAGTTTCAAGGAGCTAGCACAAACCGTGTTTGATTTAGACTTAAAAAACACATCTATCTGTATAGAAGGAAATAGAGTGAAACCTAAATATTCAAACTGTTACTGGTAACGAACGCTTCATCCTAGAAGAGTGAAAATTGGGCAGCTAAGTGGACGTAGTGAACTGATCAGTTTCAAGGAGCTAGCACAAACCGTGTTTGATTTAGACTTAAAAAACACATCTATCTATATAGGAGGAAATAGAGTGAAACCTAAAAACACAAAACTGTTACTGGTAACGAAGGGTTCATCCTAGAAGAGTGAATATTGGGCAGCTAAGTGGACTTAGTGAAGTGATCATTACCACAGAGATCATCAAGGTCGGATGAAAAAAAATTGGCCGAGTATTCAGAAAACCAGTAGTTTTTTGGAAGCTTGGCACACCTTTCCAATGAATGTGTTTTACGCAGTCTTTGCTTGTGCCTATTTCAAGAGGAAACAAACCACAAAGACAGAACTTAGAACTACTTTATTTTGTCAAATTTCAAAGAGCTAGCACAAACCGTATTTGATTTAGACTTAAAAAACACATCTATCTGTATAGGAGGAAATAGAGTGAAACCTAAAAATTCAAACTGTTACTGATAACGAACGCTTCATCCTAGAAGAGTGAAAATTGGGCAGCTAAGTGGACTTAGTGAACTGATCAGTTTCAAGGAGCTAGCACAAACCGTGTTTGATTTAGACTTAAAAAACACATCTATCTGTATAGGAGGAAATAGAGTGAAACCAAAAGATTCAAACTGTTACTGGTAATGAACGCTTCATCCTAGAAGAGTGAAAATTGGGCAGCTAAGTGGACTTAGTGAACTCATCATTACCACAGAGATCATCAAGGTCGGATGAAAAAAAATTTGCCGAGTATTCAGAAAACCAGTAGTATTTTGGAAGCTTGGGACACCTTTCCAATGAATGTGTTTTACGCAGTCTTTGCTTGTGGCTATTTCAAGAGGAAACAAACCACAAAGGCAGAACTTAGAACTACTTTATTTTGTCAAGTTTTAAGGAGCTAGCACAAACCGTGTTTGATTTAGACTTAAAAAACACATCTATCTGTATAGGAGGAAATAGAGTGAAACCTAAAAATTCAAACTGTTACTGGTAACGAACGCTTCATCCTAGAACAGTGAAAATTGGGCAGCTAAGTGGACTTAGTGGACTGATCATTACCACAGAGATCATCAAGGTCGGATGAAAAAAAATTTGCCGAGTATTCAGAAAACCAGTAGTATTTTGGAAGCTTGGAACACCTTTCCAATGAATGTGTTTTACGCAGTCTTTGCTTGTGGCTATTTCAAGAGGAAACAAACCACAAAGACAGAACTTAGAACTACTTTATTTTGTCAAGTTTCAAGGAGCTAGCACAAACCGTGTTTGATTTAGACTTAAAAAACACATCTATCTGTATAGGAGGAAATAGAGTGAAACCTAAAAATTCAAACTGTTACTGGTAACGAACGCTTCATTATAGAAGAGTGAATATTGGGCAGCTAAGTGGACTTAGTGAACTGATCATTACCACAGAGATCATCAAGGTCGGATGAAAAAAAATTTGCTGAGTATTCAGAAAACCAGTAGTATTTTGGAAGCTTACAACACCTTTCCAATGAATGTGTTTTACGCAGTCTTTGCTTGTGGCTATTTCAAGAGGAAACAAACCACAAAGTCAGAACTGAGAACCACTTTATTTTGTCAAGTTTCAAGGAGCTAGCACAAACCGTGTTTGATTTTGACTTAAAAAACACATCTATCTATATAGGAGGAAATAGAGTGAAACCTAAAAACTCAAACTGTTACTGGTAACGAAAGCTTCATCCTAAAAGAGTGAATATTGGGCAGCTTAGTGGACTAAGTGAACTAATCATTACCACAGAGATCATCATGTTCGGATGAAAAAATATTTGCCGAGTATTCAGAAAACCAGTAGTTTTTTGGAAGCTTGCCACACCTTTCCATTGAAGGTGTTTTATGCAGTCTTTGCTTGTGGCTATTTCAAGAGGAAACAAACCACAAAGACAGAACTTAGAACTACTTTATTTTGTCAAGTTTCAAGGAGCTAGCACAAACCGTGTTTGATTTAGACTTAAAAAACACATCTATCTGTATTGGAGGAAATAGAGTGAAAACTAAAAATTCAAACTGTTTCTGGTAACGAACGCTTCATCCTAGAACAGTGAAAATTGGGCAGCTAAGTGGACTTAGTGAACTGATCATTACCACAGAGATCATCAAGGTCGGATAAAAAAAAATTTGCCGAGTAATCAGAAAACCAGTAGTATTTTGGAAGCTTGGCACACCTTTCCAATGAATGTGTTTTACGCAGTCTTTGCTTGTGGCTATTTCAAGAGGAAACTAACCACAAAGGCAAAACTTAGAACTACTTTATTTTGTCAAGTTTCAAGGAGCTAGCACAAACCGTGTTTGATTTAGACTTAAAAAACACATCTATCTGTATAGGAGAAAATAGAGTGAAAACTAAAAATTCAAACTGTTACTGGTAACGAACGCTTCATCCTAGAAGAGTGAAAATTGGGCAGCTAAGTGGACTTAGTGAACTGATCAGTTTCAAGGAGCTAGCACAAACCGTGTTTGATTTAGACTTCAAAAACACATCTATCTCTATAGGAGGAAATAGAGTGAAACCTAAAATTTCAAACTGTTACTGGTAACGAACGCTTCATCCTAGAAGAGTGAAAATTGGGCAGCTAAGTGGACTTAGTGAACTGATCATTACCACAGAGATCATCAAGGTCGGATGAAAAAATTTTGCCGAGTATTCAGAAAACCAGTAGTATTTTGGAAGCTTGGAACACCTTTCCAATGAATGTGTTACACAGTCTTTGCTTGTGGCTATTTCAAGAGGAAACAAACCACAAAGACAGAACTTAGAACTACTTTATTTTGTCAAGTTTCAAGGAGCTAGCACAAACCGTGTTTGATTTAGACTTAAAAAACACATCTATCTGTATAGGAGGAAATAGAGTGAAACCTAAAAATTCAAACTGTTACTGGTAACGAACGCTTCATCCTAGAAGAGTGAAAATTGGGCAGCTAAGTGGACTTAGTGAACTGATCATTACCACAGATATCATCAAGTTCGGATGAAAATAAATTTGCCGAGTATTCAGAAAACCAGTAGTATTTTGGAAGCTTGGAACACATTTCCAATGAATGTGTTTTACGCAGTATTTGCTTGTGGCTATTTCAAGAGGAAACAAACCACAAAGACAGAACTTAGAACAACTTTATTTTGTCAAGTTTCAAGGAGCTAGCACAAACCGTGTTTGATTTAGATTTCCAAACACATCTATCTATATAGGAGGAAATAGAGTGAAACCTAAAAACTCAAACTGTTACTGGTAATGAACGCTTCATTCTAGAAGAGTGAATATTGGGCAGCTAAGTGGACTTAGTGAACTGATCATTACCACAGAGGTCATCAAGGTCGGATTAAAAAAAATTTGCCGAGTATTCAGAAAACCAGTAGTTTTTTGGAAGCTTGGCACACCTTTCCAATGAATGTGTTTTACGCAGTTTTTGCTTGTGCCTATTTCAAGAGGAAACAAACCACAAAGACAGAACTTAGAACTACTTTATTTTGTCAAGTTTCAAGGAGCTAGCACAAACCGTGTTTGATTTAGACTTAAAAAACACATCTATCTGTATAGGAGGAAATAGAGTGAAACCTAAAACTCAAACTGTTACTGGTAACGGACGCTTCATTTTAGAAGAGTGAATATTGGGCAGCTAAGTGGACTTAGTGAACTGATCATTACCACAGAGATCATCAAGGTCGGATTAAAAAAAATTTGCCGAGTATTCAGAAAATCAGTAGTTTTTTGGAAGCTTGGCACACCTTTACAATGAATGTGTTTTACGCAGTCTTTGCTTGTGCCTATTTCAAGAGGAAACAAACCACAAAGACAGAACTTAGAACTACTTTATATTGTCAAGTTTCAAGGAGCTAGCACAAACCGTGTTTGATTTAGACTTAAAAAACACATCTATCTGTATAGGAGGAAATAGATTGAAACCTAAAAACTCAAACTGTTACTGGTAACGAAAGCTTCATCCTAGAAGAGTGAATATTGGGCAGCTAAGTGGACTAAATGAACTGATCATTACCACAGAGATCATCAAGGTCGGATGAAAAAAAATTTGCGAGTATTCAGAAAACCAGTAGTTTTTTGGAAGCTTGGCACACCTTTCCAATGAAGGTGTTTTACGCAGTCTTTGCTTGTGGCTATTTCAAGAGGAAACAAACCACAATGACAGAACTTAGAACTACTTTATTTTGTCAAGTTTCAAGGAACTAGCACAAACCGTGTTTGATTTAGACTTTAAAAACACATCTATCTGTATAGGAGAAAATAGAGTGAAACCTAAAAATTCAAACTGTTACTGGTAACGAACGCTTCATCCTAGAAGAGTGAAAATTGGGCAGCTAAGTGGACTTCGTGAACTGATCAGTTTCAAGGAGCTAGTACAAACCGTGTTTGATTTAGACTTAAAAAACACATCTATCTGTATTGGAGGAAATAGAGTGAAACTTAAAAATTCAAACTGTTACTGTTAACGAACACTTCATCCTAGAAGAGTGAAAATTGGGCAGCTAAGTGGACTTAGTGAACTGATCATTACCACAGAGATCATCAAGGTCGGATGAAAAAAAATTTGCCGAGTATTCAGAAAACCAGTAGTATTTTGGAAGCTTGGAACACCTTTCCAATGAATGTGTTTTACGCAGTCTTTGCTTGTGGCTATTTCAAGAGGAAACAAACCACAAAGACAGAACTTAGAACTACTTTATTTTGTCAAGTTTCAAGGAGCTAGCACAAACCGTGTTTGATTTAGACTTAAAAAACACATCTATCTGTATAGGAGGAAATAGAGTGAAACCTAAAAATTCAAACTGTTACTGGTAACGAACGCTTCATTATAGAAGAGTGAATATTGGGCAGCTAAGTGGACTTAGTGAACTGATCATTACCACAGAGATCATCAAGGTCGGATGAAAAAAAATTTGCTGAGTATTCAGAAAACCAGTAGTATTTTGGAAGCTTACAACACCTTTCCAATGAATGTGTTTTACGCAGTCTTTGCTTGTGGCTATTTCAAGAGGAAACAAACCACAAAGTCAGAACTGAGAACCACTTTATTTTGTCAAGTTTCAAGGAGCTAGCACAAACCGTGTTTGATTTTGACTTAAAAAACACATCTATCTATATAGGAGGAAATAGAGTGAAACCTAAAAACTCAAACTGTTACTGGTAACGAAAGCTTCATCCTAAAAGAGTGAATATTGGGCAGCTTAGTGGACTAAGTGAACTAATCATTACCACAGAGATCATCATGTTCGGATGAAAAAATATTTGCCGAGTATTCAGAAAACCAGTAGTTTTTTGGAAGCTTGCCACACCTTTCCATTGAAGGTGTTTTATGCAGTCTTTGCTTGTGGCTATTTCAAGAGGAAACAAACCACAAAGACAGAACTTAGAACTACTTTATTTTGTCAAGTTTCAAGGAGCTAGCACAAACCGTGTTTGATTTAGACTTAAAAAACACATCTATCTGTATTGGAGGAAATAGAGTGAAAACTAAAAATTCAAACTGTTTCTGGTAACGAACGCTTCATCCTAGAACAGTGAAAATTGGGCAGCTAAGTGGACTTAGTGAACTGATCATTACCACAGAGATCATCAAGGTCGGATAAAAAAAAATTTGCCGAGTAATCAGAAAACCAGTAGTATTTTGGAAGCTTGGCACACCTTTCCAATGAATGTGTTTTACGCAGTCTTTGCTTGTGGCTATTTCAAGAGGAAACTAACCACAAAGGCAAAACTTAGAACTACTTTATTTTGTCAAGTTTCAAGGAGCTAGCACAAACCGAGTTTGATTTAGACTTAAAAAACACATCTATCTGTATAGGAGAAAATAGAGTGAAAACTAAAAATTCAAACTGTTACTGGTAACGAACGCTTCATCCTAGAAGAGTGAAAATTGGGCAGCTAAGTGGTCTTAGTGAACTGATCAGTTTCAAGGAGCTAGCACAAACCGTGTTTGATTTAGACTTCAAAAACACATCTATCTCTATAGGAGGAAATAGAGTGAAACCTAAAATTTCAAACTGTTACTGGTAACGAACGCTTCATCCTAGAAGAGTGAAAATTGGGCAGCTAAGTGGACTTAGTGAACTGATCATTACCACAGAGATCATCAAGGTCGGATGAAAAAATTTTGCCGAGTATTCAGAAAACCAGTAGTATTTTGGAAGCTTGGAACACCTTTCCAATGAATGTGTTACACAGTCTTTGCTTGTGGCTATTTCAAGAGGAAACAAACCACAAAGACAGAACTTAGAACTACTTTATTTTGTCAAGTTTCAAGGAGATAGCACAAACCGTGTTTGATTTAGACTTAAAAAACACATCTATCTGTATAGGAGGAAATAGAGTGAAACCTAAAAATTCAAACTGTTACTGGTAACGAACGCTTCATCCTAGAAGAGTGAAAATTGGGCAGCTAAGTGGACTTAGTGAACTGATCATTACCACAGATATCATCAAGTTCGGATGAAAATAAATTTGCCGAGTATTCAGAAAACCAGTAGTATTTTGGAAGCTTGGAACACATTTCCAATGAATGTGTTTTATGCAGTATTTGCTTGTGGCTATTTCAAGAGGAAACAAACCACAAAGACAGAACTTAGAACAACTTTATTTTGTCAAGTTTCAAGGAGCTAGCACAAACCGTGTTTGATTTAGATTTCCAAACACATCTATCTATATAGGAGGAAATAGAGTGAAACCTAAAAACTCAAACTGTTACTGGTAATGAACGCTTCATTCTAGAAGAGTGAATATTGGGCAGCTAAGTGGACTTAGTGAACTGATCATTACCACAGAGGTCATCAAGGTCGGATTAAAAAAAATTTGCCGAGTATTCAGAAAACCAGTAGTTTTTTGGAAGCTTGGCACACCTTTCCAATGAATGTGTTTTACGCAGTTTTTGCTTGTGCCTATTTCAAGAGGAAACAAACCACAAAGACAGAACTTAGAACTACTTTATTTTGTCAAGTTTCAAGGAGCTAGCACAAACCGTGTTTGATTTAGACTTAAAAAACACATCTATCTGTATAGGAGGAAATAGAGTGAAACCTAAAACTCAAACTGTTACTGGTAACGGACGCTTCATTTTAGAAGAGTGAATATTGGGCAGCTAAGTGGACTTAGTGAACTGATCATTACCACAGAGATCATCAAGGTCGGATTAAAAAAAATTTGCCGAGTATTCAGAAAATCAGTAGTTTTTTGGAAGCTTGGCACACCTTTACAATGAATGTGTTTTACGCAGTCTTTGCTTGTGCCTATTTCAAGAGGAAACAAACCACAAAGACAGAACTTAGAACTACTTTATATTGTCAAGTTTCAAGGAGCTAGCACAAACCGTGTTTGATTTAGACTTAAAAAACACATCTATCTGTATAGGAGGAAATAGATTGAAACCTAAAAAACTCAAACTGTTACTGGTAACGAAAGCTTCATCCTAGAAGAGTGAATATTGGGCAGCTAATGGACTAAATGAACTGATCATTACCACAGAGATCATCAAGGTCGGATGAAAAAAAATTTGCCGAGTATTCAGAAAACCAGTAGTTTTTTGGAAGCTTGGCACACCTTTCCAATGAAGGTGTTTTACGCTGTCTTTGCTTGTGGCTATTTCAAGAGGAAACAAACCACAATGACAGAACTTAGAACTACTTTATTTTGTCAAGTTTCAAGGAACTAGCACAAACCGTGTTTGATTTAGACTTTAAAAACACATCTATCTGTATAGGAGAAAATAGAGTGAAACCTAAAAATTCAAACTGTTACTGGTAACGAACGCTTCATCCTAGAAGAGTGAAAATTGGGCAGCTAAGTGGACTTCGTGAACTGATCAGTTTCAAGGAGCTAGTACAAACCGTGTTTGATTTAGACTTAAAAAACACATCTATCTGTATTGGAGGAAATAGAGTGAAACTTAAAAATTCAAACTGTTACTGTTAACGAACACTTCATCCTAGAAGAGTGAAAATTGGGCAGCTAAGTGGACTTAGTGAACTGATCATTACCACAGAGATCATCAAGGTCGGATGAAAAAAAATTTGCCGAGTATTCAGAAAACCAGTAGTATTTTGGAAGCTTGGAACACCTTTCCAATGAATGTGTTTTACGCAGTCTTTGCTTGTGCCTATTTCAAGAGGAAACAAACCACAAAGACAGAACTTAGAACTACTTTATTTTGTCAAGTTTCAAGGAGCTAGCACAAACCGTGTTTGATTTAGACTTAAAAAACACATCTATCTGTATAGGAGGAAATAGAGTGAAACCTAAAAATTCAAACTGTTACTGGTAACGAAGGCTTCATCCTAGAAGAGTGAAAATTGGGCAGCTTAGTGGACTTAGTGAACTGATCATTACCACAGAGATCATCAAGGTCGGATGAAAAAAAATTTGCCGAGTACTCAGAAAACCAGTAGTATTTTGGAAGCTTGGAACACCTTTCCAATGAATGTGTTTTACGCAGTCTTTGCTTGTGGCTATTTCAGAGGAAACAAACCACAAAGACAGAACTTAGAACTACTTTATTTTGTCAAGTTTCAAGGAGCTAGCACAAACCGTGTTTGATTTAGACTTAAAAAACACATATATCTGTATAGGAGGAAATAGAGTGAAACCTAAAAATTCAAACTGTTACTGGTAACGAAGGCTTCATCCTAGAAGAGTGAAAATTGGGCAGCTAAGTGGACTTAGTGAACTGATCAGTTTCAAGGAGCTAGCACAAACCGTGTTTGATTTAGACTTAAAAAACACATCTATCTGTATAGGACGAAATAGAGTGAAACCTAAAAATTCAAACGGTTACTGGTAACGAACGCTTCATCCTAGAACAGTGAAAATTGGGCAGCTAAGTGGACTTAGTGGACTGATCATTACCACAGAGATCATCAAGGTCGGATGAAAAAAATTTGCCGAGTATTCAGAAAACCAGTAGTATTTTGGAAGCTTGGAACACCTTTCCAATGAATGTGTTTTACGCAGTCTTTGCTTGTGGCTATTTCAAGAGGAAACAAACCACAAAGACAGAACTAAGAACTACTTTATTTTGTCAAGTTTCAAGGAGCTAGCACAAACCGTGTTTGATTTAGACTTAAAAAACACATCTATCTGTATAGGAGGAAATAGAGTGAAACCTAAATATTCAAACTGTTACTGGTAACGAACGCTTCATTATAGAAGAGTGAATATTGGGCAGCCAAGTGGACTTAGTGAACTGATCATTACCACAGAGATCATCAAGGTCGGAAGAAAAAAAATTTGCCGAGTATTCAGAAAACCAGTAGTATTTTGGAAGCTTACAACCCCTTTCCAATGAATGTGTTTTACGCAGTCTTTGCTTGTGGCTATTTCAAGAGGAAACAAACCACAAAGACAGAACTTAGAACTACTTTATTTTGTCAAGTTTCAAGGAGCTAGCACAAACCGTGTTTGATTTAGACTTAAAAAACACATCTATCTGTATAGGAGGAAATAGAGTGAAACCTAAAAATGCAAACTGTTACTGGTAACGAACGCTTCATCCTAGAAGAGTGAAAATTGGGCAGCTAAGTGGACTTAGTGAACTGATCAGTTTCAAGGAGCTAGCACAAACCGTGTTTGATTTAGACTTCAAAAACACATCTATCTGTATAGGAGGAAATAGAGTGAAACCTAAAAATTCAAACTGTTACTGGTAACGAACGCTTCATCCTAGAAGAGTGAAAATTGGGCAGCTAAGTGGACTTAGTGAACTGATCATTACCACAGATATCATCAAGTTCGGATGAAAATAAATTTGCCGAGTATTCAGAAAACCAGTAGTATTTTGGAAGCTTGGAACACATTTCCAATGAATGTGTTTTACGCAGTATTTGCTTGTGGCTATTTCAAGAGGAAACAAACCACAAAGACAGAACTTAGAACAACTTTATTTTGTCAAGTTTCAAGGAGCTAGCACAAACCGTGTTTGATTTAGATTTCCAAACACATCTATCTATATAGGAGGAAATAGAGTGAAACCTAAAAACTCAAACTGTTACTGTAATGAACGCTTCATCCTAGAAGAGTGAATATTGGGCAGCTAAGTGGACTTAGTGAACTGATCATTACCACAGAGGTCATCAAGGTCGGATTAAAAAAAATTTGCCGAGTATTCAGAAAACCAGTAGTTTTTTGGAAGCTTGGCACACCTTTCCAATGAATGTGTTTTACACAGTTTTTGCTGTGGCTATTTCAAGAGGAAACAAACCACAAAGACAGAACTTAGAACTACTTTATTTTGTCAAGTTTCAAGGAGCTAGCACAAACCGTGTTTGATTTAGACTTAAAAAACACATCTATCTGTATAGGAGGAAATAGAGTGAAACCTAAAACTCAAACTGTTACTGGTAACAGACGCTTCATTTTAGAAGAGTGAATATTGGGCAGCTAAGTGGACTTAGTGAACTGATCATTACCAC
This sequence comes from Callospermophilus lateralis, assembly GCF_048772815.1. Classification (NCBI taxonomy): domain Eukaryota; kingdom Metazoa; phylum Chordata; class Mammalia; order Rodentia; family Sciuridae; genus Callospermophilus; species Callospermophilus lateralis. The sequence goes on from NW_027515319.1 coordinate 71,928, forward strand.
AGAGATCATCAAGGTCGGATTAAAAAAAATTTGCCGAGTATTCAGAAAATCAGTAGTTTTTTGGAAGCTTGGCACACCTTTACAATGAATGTGTTTTACGCAGTCTTTGCTTGTGCCTATTTCAAGAGGAAACAAACCACAAAGACAGAACTTAGAACTACTTTATATTGTCCAGTTTCAAGGAGCTAGCACAAACCGTGTTTGATTTAGACTTAAAAAACACATCTATCTGTATAGGAGGAAATAGATTGAAACCTAAAAACTCAAACTGTTACTGGTAACGAAAGCTTCATCCTAGAAGAGTGAATATTGGGCAGCTAAGTGGACTAAATGAACTGATCATTACCACAGAGATCATCAAGTTCGGATGAAAAAAAATTTGCCGAGTATTCAGAAAACCAGTAGTTTTTTGGAAGCTTGGCACACCTTTCCAATGAAGGTGTTTTACGCAGTCTTTGCTTGTGGCTATTTCAGGAGGAAACAAACCACAATGACAGAACTTAGAACTACTTTATTTTGTCAAGTTTCTAGGAACTAGCACAAACCGTGTTTGATTTAGACTTAAAAAACATATCTATCTGTATAGGAGAAAATAGAGTGAAACCTAAAAATTCAAACTGTTACTGGTAACGAACGCTTCATCCTAGAAGAGTGAAAATTGGGCAGCTAAGTGGACTTCGTGAACTGATCAGTTTCAAGGAGCTAGTACAAACCGTGTTTGATTTAGACTTAAAAAACACATCTATCTGTATTGGAGGAAATAGAGTGAAACTTAAAAATTCAAACTGTTACTGTTAACGAACACTTCATCCTAGAAGAGTGAAAATTGGGCAGCTAAGTGGACTTAGTGAACTGATCATTACCACAGAGATCATCAAGGTCGGATGAAAAAAAATTTGCCGAGTATTCAGAAAACCAGTAGTATTTTGGAAGCTTGGAACACCTTTCCAATGAATGTGTTTTACGCAGTCTTTGCTTGTGCCTATTTCAAGAGGAAACAAACCACAAAGACAGAACTTAGAACTACTTTATTTTGTCAAGTTTCAAGGAGCTAGCACAAACCGTGTTTGATTTAGACTTAAAAAACACATCTATCTGTATAGGAGGAAATAGAGTGAAACCTAAAAATTCAAACTGTTACTGGTAACGATTGCTTCATCCTAGAAGAGTGAAAATTGGGCAGCTAGTGGACTTAGTGAACTGATCATTACCACAGAGATTATCAAGGTCGGATAAAAAAAAATTTGCCGAGTACTCAGAAAACCAGTAGTATTTTGGAAGCTTGGAACACCTTTCCAATGAATGTGTTTTACGCAGTCTTTCCTTGTGGCTATTTCAGAGGAAACAAACCACAAAGACAGAACTTAGAACTACTTTATTTTTGTCAAGTTTCAAGGAGCTAGCACAAACCGTGTTTGATTTAGACTTAAAAAACACATATATCTGTATAGGAGGAAATAGAGTGAAACCTAAAAATTCAAACTGTTACTGGTAACGAAGGCTTCATCCTAGAAGAGTGAAAATTGGGCAGCTAAGTGGACTTAGTGAACTGATCAGTTTCAAGGAGCCTGCACAAACCGTGTTTGATTTAGACTTAAAAAACACATCTATCTGTATAGGACGAAATAGAGTGAAACCTAAAAATTCAAACGGTTACTGGTAACGAACGCTTCATCCTAGAACAGTGAAAATTGGGCAGCTAAGTGGACTTAGTGGACTGATCATTACCACAGAGATCATCAAGGTCGGATGAAAAAAAATTTGCCGAGTATTCAGAAAACCAGTAGTATTTTGGAAGCTTGGAACACCTTTCCAATGAATGTGTTTTACGCAGTCTTTGCTTGTGGCTATTTCAAGAGGAAACAAACCACAAAGACAGAACTTAGAACTACTTTATTTTGTCAAGTTTCAAGGAGCTAGCACAAACCGTGTTTGATTTAGACTTAAAAAACACATCTATCTGTATAGGAGGAAATAGAGTGAAACCTAAAAATTCAAACTGTTACTGGTAACGAACGCTTCATTATAGAAGAGTGAATATTGGGCAGCTAAGTGGACTTAGTGAACTGATCATTACCACAGAGATCATCAAGGTCGGATGAAAAAAAATTTGCCGAGTATTCAGAAAACCAGTAGTATTTTGGAAGCTTACAACACCTTTCCAATGAATGTGTTTTACGCAGTCTTTGCTTGTGGCTATTTCAAGAGGAAACAAACCACAAAGACAGAACTGAGAACTACTTTATTTTGTCAAGTTTCAAGGAGCTAGCACAAACCGTGTTTGATTTTGACTTAAAAAACACATCTATCTATATAGGAGGAAATAGAGTGAAACCTAAAACTCAAACTGTTACTGGTAACGAAAGCTTCATCCTAAAAGAGTGAATATTGGGCAGCTTAGTGGACTAAGTGAACTAATCATTACCACAGAGATCATCAAGTTCGGATGAAAAAATATTTGCCGAGTATTCAGAAAACCAGTAGTTTTTTGGAAGCTTGCCACACCTTTCCATTGAAGGTGTTTTATGCAGTCTTTGCTTGTGGCTATTTCAAGAGGAAACAAACCACAAAGACAGAACTTAGAACTACTTTATTTTGTCAAGTTTCAAGGAGCTAGCACAAACCGTGTTTGATTTAGACTTAAAAAACACATCTATCTGTTTTGGAGGAAATAGAGTGAAAACTAAAAATTCAGACTGTTACTGGTAACGAACGCTTCATCCTAGAAGAGTGAAAATTGGGAAGCTAAGTGGACTTAGTGAGCTGATCATTACCACAGAGATCATCAATGTCGGATGAAAAAAAAATTGCCGAGTATTCAGAAAACCAGTAGTATTTTGGAAGCTTGGGACACCTTTCCAATGAATGTGTTTTACGCAGTCTTTGCTTGTGGCTATTTCAAGAGGAAACAAACCACAAAGGCAGAACTTAGAACTACTTTATTTTGTCAAGTTTTAAGGAGCTAGCACAAACCGTGTTTGATTTAGACTTAAAAAACACATCTATCTGTATAGGAGGAAATAGAGTGAAACCTAAAAATTCAAACTGTTTCTGGTAACGAACGCTTCATCCTAGAACAGTGAAAATTGGGCAGCTAAGTGGACTTAGTGAACTGATCATTACCACAGAGATAATCAAGGTCGGATAAAAAAAAATTTGCCGAGTAATCAGAAAACCAGTAGTATTTTGGAAGCTTGGCACACCTTTCCAATGAATGTGTTTTACGCAGTCTTTGCTTGTGGCTATTTCAAGAGGAAACTAACCACAAAGGCAAAACTTAGAACTACTTTATTTTGTCAAGTTTCAAGGAGCTAGCACAAACCGTGTTTGATTTAGACTTAAAAAACACATCTATCTGTATAGGAGAAAATAGAGTGAAAACTAAAAATTCAAACTGTTACTGGTAACGAACGCTTCATCCTAGAAGAGTGAAAATTGGGCAGCTAAGTGGACTTAGTGAACTGATCAGTTTCAAGGAGCTAGCACAAACCGTGTTTGATTTAGACTTCAAAAACACATCTATCTGTATAGGAGGAAATAGAGTGAAACCTAAAATTTCAAACTGTTACTTCTATCGAACGCTTCATCCTAGAAGAGTGAAAATTGGGCAGCTAATTGGACTTAGTGAACTGATCATTACCACAGAGATCATCAAGGTCGGATGAAAAAATTTTGCCGAGTATTCAGAAAACCAGTAGTATTTTGGAAGCTTGGAACACCTTTCCAATGAATGTGTTACACAGTCTTTGCTTGTGGCTATTTCAAGAGGAAACAAACCACAAAGACAGAACTTAGAACTACTTTATTTTGTCAAGTTTCAAGGAGCTAGCACAAACCGTGTTTGATTTAGACTTAAAAAACACATCTATCTGTATAGGAGGAAATAGAGTGAAACCTAAAAATTCAAACTGTTACTGGTAACGAACGCTTCATCCTAGAAGAGTGAAAATTGGGCAGCTAAGTGGACTTAGTGAACTGATCATTACCACAGATATCATCAAGTTCGGATGAAAATAAATTTGCCGAGTATTCAGAAAACCAGTAGTATTTTGGAAGCTTGGAACACATTTCCAATGAATGTGTTTTACGCAGTATTTGCTTGTGGCTATTTCAAGAGGAAACAAACCACAAAGACAGAACTTAGAACAACTTTATTTTGTCAAGTTTCAAGGAGCTAGCACAAACCGTGTTTGATTTAGATTTCCAAACACATCTATCTATATAGGAGGAAATAGAGTGAAACCTAAAAACTCAAACTGTTACTGGTAATGAACGCTTCATCCTTGAAGTGTGAATATTGGGCAGCTAAGTGGACTTAGTGAACTGATCATTACCACAGAGGTCATCAAGGACGGATTAAAAAAAATTTGCCGAGTATTCAGAAAACCAGTAGTTTTTTGGAAGCTTTACACACCTTTCCAATGAATGTGTTTTACGCAGTTTTTGCTTGTGCCTATTTCAAGAGGAAACAAACCACAAAGACAGAACTTAGAACTACTTTATTTTGTCAAGTTTCAAGGAGCTAGCACAAACCGTGTTTGATTTAGACTTAAAAAACACATCTATCTGTATAGGAGGAAATAGAGTGAAACCTAAAACTCAAACTGTTACTGGTACAGGACGCTTCATTTTAGAAGAGTGAATATTGGGCAGCTAAGTGGACTTAGTGAACTGATCATTACCACAGAGATCATCAAGGTCGGATTAAAAAAAATTTGCCGAGTATTCAGAAAATCAGTAGTTTTTTGGAAGCTTGGCACACCTTTACAATGAATGTGTTTTACGCAGTCTTTGCTTGTGCCTATTTCAAGAGGAAAGAAACCACAAAGACAGAACTTAGAACTACTTTATATTGTCAAGTTCAAGGAGCTAGCACAAACCGTGTTTGATTTAGACTTAAAAAACACATCTATCTGTATAGGAGGAAATAGATTGAAACCTAAAAACTCAAACTGTTACTGGTAACGAAAGCTTCATCCTAGAAGAGTGAATATTGGGCAGCTAAGTGGACTAAATGAACTGATCATTACCACAGAGATCATCAAGGTCGGATGAAAAAAAATTTGCCGAGTATTCAGAAAACCCGTAGTTTTTTGGAAGCTTGGCACATCTTTCCAATGAAGGTGTTTTACGCAGTCTTTGCTTGTGGCTATTTCAAGAGGAAACAAACCACAATGACAGAACTTAGAACTACTTTATTTTGTCAAGTTTCAAGGAACTAGCACAAACCGTGTTTGATTTAGACTTAAAAAACACATCTATCTGTATAGGAGAAAATAGAGTGAAACCTAAAAATTCAAACTGTTACTGGTAACGAACGCTTCATCCTAGAAGAGTGAAAATTGGGCAGCTAAGTGGACTTAGTGAACTGATCATTACCACAGAGATCATCAAGGTCGGATGAAAAAAAATTTGCCGAGTATTCAGAAAACCAGTAGTATTTTGGAAGCTTGGAACACCTTTCCAATGAATGTGTTTTACGCAGTCTTTGCTTGTGCCTATTTCAAGAGGAAACAAACCACAAAGACAGAACTTAGAACTACTTTATTTTGTCAAGTTTCAAGGAGCTAGCACAAACCGTGTTTGATTTAGACTTAAAAAACACATCTATCTGTATAGGACGAAATAGAGTGAAACCTAAAAATTCAAACGGTTACTGGTAACGAACGCTTCATCCTAGAACAGTGAAAATTGGGCAGCTAAGTGGACTTAGTGGACTGATCATTACCACAGAGATCATCAAGGTCGGATGAAAAAAAATTTGCCGAGTATTCAGAAAACCAGTAGTATTTTGGAAGCTTGGAACACCTTTCCAATGAATGTGTTTTACGCAGTCTTTGCTTGTGGCTATTTCAAGAGGAAACAAACCACAAAGACAGAACTTAGAACTACTTTATTTTGTCAAGTTTCAAGGAGCTAGCACAAACCGTGTTTGATTTAGACTTAAAAAACACATCTATCTGTATAGGAGGAAATAGAGTGAAACCTAAAAATTCAAACTGTTACTGGTAACGAACGCTTCATTATAGAAGAGTGAATATTGGGCACCTAAGTGGACTTAGTGAACTGATCATTACCACAGAGATCATCAAGGTCGGAAGAAAAAAAATTTGCCGAGTATTCAGAAAACCAGTAGTATTTTGGAAGCTTACAACACCTTTCCAATGAATGTGTTTTACGCAGTCTTTGCTTGTGGCTATTTCAAGAGGAAACAAACCACAAAGACAGAACTGAGAACTACTTTATTTTGTCAAGTTTCAAGGAGCTAGCACAAACCGTGTTTGATTTAGACTTAAAAAACACATCTATCTATATAGGAGGAAATAGAGTGAAACCTAAAAACTCAAACTGTTACTGGTAACGAAAGCTTCATCCTAAAAGAGTGAATATTGGGCAGCTTAGTGGACTAAGTGAACTAATCATTACCACAGAGATCATCAAGTTCGGATGAAAAAAAATTTGCCGAGTATTCAGAAAACCAGTAGTTTTTTGGAAGCTTGCCACACCTTTCCATTGAAGGTGTTTTATGCAGTCTTTGCTTGTGGCTATTTCAAGAGGAAACAAACCACAAAGACAGAACTTAGAACTACTTTATTTTGTCAAGTTTCAAGGAGCTAGCTCAAACCGTGTTTGATTTAGACTTAAAAAACACATCTATCTGTATTGGAGGAAATAGAGTGAAAACTAAAAATTCAGACTGTTACTGGTAACGAACGCTTCATCCTAGAAGAGTGAAAATTGGGAAGCTAAGTGGACTTAGTGAACTGATCATTACCACAGAGATCATCAAGGTCGGATGAAAAAAAATTTGCCGAGTATTCAGAAAACCAGTAGTATTTTGGAAGCTTACAACACCTTTCCAATGAATGTGTTTTACGCAGTCTTTGCTTGTGGCTATTTCAAGAGGAAACAAACCCCAAAGACAGAACTGAGAACTACTTTATTTTGTCAAGTTTCAAGGAGCTAGCACAAACCGTGTTTGATTTAGACTTAAAAAACACATCTATCTGTATAGGAGGAAATAGAGTGAAACCTAAAAATTCAAACTGTTACTGGTAACGAACGCTTCATCCTAGAAGAATGAAAATTGGGCAGCTAAGTGGACTTAGTGAACTGATCATTACCACAGAGTTCATCAAGGTCGGATGAAAAAAAATTTGCCGAGTATTCAGAAAACCAGTAGTATTTTGGAAGCTTGGCACACCTTTCCAATGAATGTGTTTTACGCAGTCTTTGTTTGTGTCTATTTCAAGAGGAAACAAACCCCAAAGGCAGAACTTAGAACTACTTTATTTTGTCAAGTTTCAAGGAGCTAGCACAAACCGTGTTTGATTTAGACTTAAAAAACACATCTATCTGTATAGAAGGAAATAGAGTGAAACCTAAATATTCAAACTGTTACTGGTAACGAACGCTTCATCCTAGAAGAGTGAAAATTGGGCAGCTAAGTGGACGTAGTGAACTGATCAGTTTCAAGGAGCTAGCACAAACCGTGTTTGATTTAGACTTAAAAAACACATGTATCTGTATAGGAGGAAATAGAGTGAAACCAAAAGATTCAAACTGTTACTGGTAATGAACGCTTCATCCTAGAAGAGTGAAAATTGGGCAGCTAAGTGGACTTAGTGAACTGATCATTACCACAGAGATCATCAAGTCGGATGAAAAAAAATTTGCCGAGTATTCAGAAAACCAGTAGTATTTTGGAAGCTTGGGACACCTTTCCAATGAATGTGTTTTACGCAGTCTTTGCTTGTGGCTATTTCAAGAGGAAACAAACCACAAAGGCAGAACTTAGAACTACTTTATTTTGTCAAGTTTTAAGGAGCTAGCACAAACCGTGTTTGATTTAGACTTAAAAAACACATCTATCTGTATAGGAGGAAATAGAGTGAAACCTAAAAATTCAAACTGTTACTGGTAACGAACGCTTCATCCTAGAACAGTGAAAATTGGGCAGCTAAGTGGACTTAGTGAACTGATCATTACCACAGAGATCATCAAGGTCGGATAAAAAAAAATTTGCCGAGTAATCAGAAAAACAGTAGTATTTTGGAAGCTTGGCACACCTTTCCAATGAATGTGTTTTACGCAGTCTTTGCTTGTGGCTATTTCAAGAGGAAACTAACCACAAAGGCAAAACTTAGAACTACTTTATTTTGTCAAGTTTCAAGGAGCTAGCACAAACCGTGTTTGATTCAGACTTAAAAAACACATCTATCTGTATAGGAGAAAATAGAGTGAAAACTAAAAATTCAAACTGTTACTGGTAACGAACGCTTCATCCTAGAAGAGTGAAAATTGGGCAGCTAAGTGGACTTAGTGAACTGATCAGTTTCAAGGAGCTAGCACAAACCGTGTTTGATTTAGACTTCAAAAACACATCTATCTGTATAGGAGGAAATAGAGTGAAACCTAAAATTTCAAACTGTTACTGGTAACGAACGCTTCATCCTAGAAGAGTGAAAATTGGGCAGCTAAGTGGACTTAGTGAACTGATCATTACCACAGAGATCATCAAGGTCGGATGAAAAAATTTTGCCGAGTATTCAGAAAACCAGTAGTATTTTGGAAGCTTGGAACACCTTTCCAATGAATGTGTTACACAGTCTTTGCTTGTGGCTATTTCAAGAGGAAACAAACCACAAAGACAGAACTTAGAACTACTTTATTTTGTCAAGTTTCAAGGAGCTAGCACAAACCGTGTTTGATTTAGACTTAAAAAACACATCTATCTGTATAGGAGGAAATAGAGTGAAACCTAAAAATTCAAACTGTTACTGGTAACGAACGCTTCATCCTAGAAGAGTGAAAATTGGGCAGCTAAGTGGACTTAGTGAACTGATCATTACCACAGATATCATCAAGTTCGGATGAAAATAAATTTGCCGAGTATTCAGAAAACCAGTAGTATTTTGGAAGCTTGGAACACATTTCCAATGAATGTGTTTTACGCAGTATTTGCTTGTGGCTATTTCAAGAGGAAACAAACCACAAAGACAGAACTTAGAACAACTTTATTTTGTCATGTTTCAAGGAGCTAGCACAAACCGTGTTTGATTTAGATTTCCAAACACATCTATCTATATAGGAGGAAATAGAGTGAAACCTAAAAACTCAAACTGTTACTGGTAATGAACGCTTCATCCTAGAAGAGTGAATATTGGGCAGCTAAGTGGACTTAGTGAACTGATCATTACCACAGAGATCATCAAGGTCGGATTAAAAAAAATTTGCCGAGTATTCAGAAAACCAGTAGTTTTTTGGAAGCTTGGCACACCTTTAGAATGAATGTGTTTTACGCAGTTTTTGCTTGTGCCTATTTCAAGAGGAAACAAACCACAAAGACAGAACTTAGAACTACTTTATTTTGTCAAGTTTCAAGGAGCTAGCACAAACCGTGTTTGATTTAGACTTAAAAAACACATCTATCTGTATAGGAGGAAATAGAGTGAAACCTAAAACTCAAACTGTTACTGGTAACCAACGCTTCATTTTAGAAGAGTGAATATTGGGCAGCTAAGTGGACTTAGTGAACTGATCATTACCACAGAGATCATCAAGGTCGGATTAAAAAAAATTTGCCGAGTATTCAGAAAATCAGTAGTTTTTTGGAAGCTTGGCACACCTTTACAATGAATGTGTTTTACGCAGTCTTTGCTTGTGCCTATTTCAAGAGGAAACAAACCACAAAGACAGAACTTAGAACTACTTTATATTGTCAAGTTTCAAGGAGCTAGCACAAACCGTGTTTGATTTAGACTTAAAAAACACATCTATCTGTATAGGAGGAAATAGATTGAAACCTAAAAACTCAAACTGTTACTGGTAACGAAAGCTTCATCCTAGAAGAGTGAATATTGGGCAGCTAAGTGGACTAAATGAACTGATCATTACCACAGAGATCATCAAGGTCGGATGAAAAAAAATTTGCCGAGTATTCAGAAAACCAGTAGTTTTTTGGAAGCTTGGCACACCTTTCCAATGAAGGTGTTTTACGCAGTCTTTGCTTGTGGCTATTTCAAGAGGAAACAAACCACAATGACAGAACTTAGAACTACTTTATTTTGTCAAGTTTCAAGGAACTAGCACAAACCGTGTTTGATTTAGACTTAAAAAACACATCTATCTGTATAGGAGAAAATAGAGTGAAACCTAAAAATTCAAACTGTTACTGGTAACGAACGCTTCATCCTAGAAGAGTGAAAATTGGGCAGCTAAGTGGACTTAGTGAACTGATCAGTTTCAAGGAGCTAGCACAAACCGTGTTTGATTTAGACTTAAAAAACACATCTATCTGTATAGGACGAAATAGAGTGAAACCTAAAAATTCAAACTGTTACTGGTAACGAACGCTTCGTCCTAGAAGAGTGAAAATTGGTCAGCTAAGTGGACTTAGTGAAGTGATCATTACCACAGAGATCGTCAAGGTCGGATGATAAAAAATTTGCCGAGTATTCAGAAAACCAGTAGTATTTTGGAAGCTTGGCACACCTTTCCAATGAATGTGTTTTATGCAGTCTTTGCTTGCGGCTATTTCAAGAGGAAACAAACCACAAAGACAGAACTTAGAACTACTTTATTTTGTCAAGTTTCAAGGAGCTAGCACAAACCGTGTTTGATTTAGACTTAAAAAACACATCTATCTGTATAGGAGGAAATAGAGTGAAACCTAAAAATCAAACTGTTACTGGTAACGAACGCTTCATCCTAGAAGAGTGAATATTGGGCAGCTAAGTGGACTTAGTGAACTGATCATTACCACAGAGATCATCAAGGTCGGATTAAAAAAAATTTGCCGAGTATTCAAAACCAGTAGTTTTTTGGAAGCTTGGCACACCTTTCCAATGAAGGTGTTTTACGCACTCTTTGCTTGTGGCTATTTCAAGAGGAATCAAACCACAAAGACAGAACTTAGAACTACTTTATTTTGTCAAGTTTCAAGGAACTAGCACAAACCGTGTTTGATTTAGACTTAAAAAACACATTTATCTGTATAGGAGAAAATAGAGTGAAACCTAAAAATTCCAACAGTTACTGGTAACGAACGCTTCATCCTAGAAGAGTGAAAATTGGGCAGCTAAGTGGACTTAGTGAACTGATCAGTTTCAAGGAGCTAGCACAAACCGTGTTTGATTTAGACTTAAAAAACATATCTATCTGTATTGGAGGAAATAGAGTAAAACCTAAAAATTCAAACTGTTACTGGAAACGAACGCTTCATCCTAGAAGAGTGAAAATTGGGCAGCTAAGTGGACTTAGTGAACTGATCATTACCACAGAGATCATCAAGGTCGGATGAAAAAAAATTTGCCGAGTATTCAGAAAACCAGTAGTATTTTGGAAGCTTGGAACACCTTTCCAATGAATGAGTTCTACGCAGTCTTTGCTTGTGGCTATGTCAAGAGGAAACAAACCACAAAGACAGAACTTAGAACTAATTTATTTTGTCAAGTTTCAAGGAGCTAGCACAAACCGTGTTTGATTTAGACTTAAAAAACACATCTATCTGTATAGGAGGAAATAGAGTGAAACCTAAAAATTCAAACTGTTACTGGTAACGAACGCTTCATCCTAGAAGAGTGAAAATTGGGCAGCTAAGTGGACTTAGTGAACTGATCATTACCACAGAGATCATCAAGGTCGGATGAAAAAAAATTTGCCGAGTATTCAGAAAACCAGTAGTATTTTGGAAGCTTGGAACACCTTTCCAATGAATGTGTTCTACGCAGTCTTTGCTTGGGGCTATGTCAAGAGGAAACAAACCACAAAGACAGAACTTAGAACTAATTTATTTGTCAAGTTTCAAGGAGCTAGCACAAACCGTGTTTGATTTAGACTTAAAAATCACATCTATCTGTATAAGAGGAAATAGAGTGGAAACCTAAAAATTCAAACTGTTACTGGTAACGAACGCTT
>NW_027515320.1:0-83812 GCF_048772815.1 Callospermophilus lateralis
AAGCAAGGAGAATGAAAATTGGGCAGCTAAGTGGACTTATTGAATTGATCATTACCACAGAGAATCATGAAGATTGGGTGAACAAATATTTGCCGAGATTTCAGAAATCCAGTAGTTTTTTGGAAGCTTGGCACACCTTTGAAATGAAAGTGTCTTTCGGCAGTATCTGTTGGGGTACTTCAAGAGGAAACAAACCACAGAGATAGAACTTAGAACTACATTATTTTGTCAAGTTTCAAAAACTAGCACAAACCGTGTTTGATTCAGAGTTCGAAACACATCTATCTATATGGTAGAAAACAGAGTGAAACGTAAAAACTCAAACTGTTACTGGTAACGAACGCTTCATGCTAGAAGAGTGAATATTGGGCAGCTAAGTGGACTTAGTGAACTGATCATTACCACAAGAATCATCAGGATCGGATGAAAAAATATTTGCCGACTATTCAGAAAACAAGTAGTTTTTTGGAAGCTTGGCACACCTTTCAAATTAATGTGTCTTACGCAGTTTCTGCTTGTGGCTACTTCAAGAGGAAACAAACCATAGAGACAAAACTTAGAACTACTTTATTTTGTGAAGTTTCAAAAAGCTAGCACAAACCGTGTTTGATTTAGACTTCCAACCACATCTATCTATATAGGAGGAAATAGAGTGAAACCTAAAAATTCGAAGTGTTACTGGAAACGAACGCTTCAAGCAAGAAGAGCGAAAATTGGGTGCTAAGTGGACTTAGTGAACTGATCACTACCACAGAGAATCATCTAGATTGGGTGAAAAAATATTTGCCGAGATTTCAGAAATCCAGCAGTTTTTTGGAAGCTTGGCACACCTTTGAAATGAAACTGTCTTTCGGCAGTCTCTGTTGGGGTACTTCAAGAGGAAACAAACCATAGAGATAGAACTTAGAACTACTTTATTTTTTCAAGTTTCAAGGAGCTGGCCCAAACCGTGTTTGATTCAGAGTTCCAAACACATCTATCTATATGGGAGAAAACAGAGTGAAACGTAAAAACTCAAACTGTTACTGGTTACTAACGCTTCATCCTAGAAGAGTGAATATTGGGCAGCTAAGTGGACTTAGTGAACTGATCATTACCACAAGAATCATCAGGATCGGATGAAAGAATATTTGCCGACTATTCAGAAAACCAGTAGTTTTTTGGAAGCTTGGCACACCTTTCCAATGAAAGTGTCTTATGCAGTCTCTGCTTGTCGCTACTTCAAGACGAAACAAACCGTAGAGACAGAACTTAGAACTCTTTTATTTGGTGAAGTTTCAAAAAGCTAGCACAAACCGTGTTTGATTTAGAGTTCCAAACACATCTATCTATATAGGAAAAAACAGAGTGAAACCTAAAAATTCAAAGTGGCAATGGAAACGAACGCTTCAAGAAGGAGAATGAAAATTCGGCAGCTAAGTGGACTTATTGAATTGATCATTACCACAGAGAATCATGAAGATTGGGTGAACAAATATTTGCCGAGATTTCAGAAATCCAGTAGTTTTTTGGAAGCTTGGCACACCTTTGAAATGAAAGTGTCTTTCGGCAGTCTCTGTTGGGGTACTTCAAGAGGAAACAAACCAAAGAGATAGAACTTAGAACTACATTATTTTGTCAAGTTTCAAAAACTAGCACAAACCGTGTTTGATTGATTCAGAGTTCCAAACACATCTATCTATATGGGAGAAAACAGAGTGAAACGTAAAAACTCAAACTGTTACTGGTAATGAACGCTTCATCCTAGAATAGTGAATATTGGGCAGCTAAGTGGACTTGGTGAACTGATCATTACCACAAGAATCATCAGGATCGGATGAAAAAATATTGCCGACTATTCAGAAAACAAGTAGTTTTTTGGAAGCTTGGCACACCTTTCAAATGAACGTGTCTTACGCAGTTTCTGCTTGTGGCTACTTCAAGAGGAAACAAAACATAGAGACAGAACTTAGAACTAAATTATTTTGTGAAGTTTCAAAAAGCTAGCACAAACCGTGTTTGATTTAGAGTTCTAAACACATCTATCTATATAGGAGAAAACAGAGTGAAACCTAAAAATTCAAAGTGTCACTGGATGCGAACGCTTCAAGCAAGAAGAATGAAAATTTTGCAGCTAAGTGGACTTATTGAATTGATCATTAACACAGAGAATCCGGAAGATTGGGTGAAAAAAAATTTGCCGAGATTTCAGAAAACCAGTAACTTTTTGGAAGGAAGCTTGGCATACCTTTGAAATGAAAGTGTCTTTCGGCAGTCTCTGCTTGGGGTAATTCAAGAGGAAACAAACCACAAAGACAGAACTTAGAACTACTTTATTTGGACAAGTTTCAAGGAGCTAGCACAAACCGTGTTTGATTTAGACTTCCAACCACATCTAACTATATAGGAGGAAATAGAGTGAAACCTAAAAATTCGAAGTGTTACTGGAAACGAACGCTTCAAGCAAGAAGAGTGAAAATTGGGCAGCTAAGTGGACTTAGTGAACTGATCACTACCACAGAGAATCATCTAGATTGGGTGAAAAAATATTTGCCGAGATTTCAGAAATCCAGCAGTTTTTTGGAAGCTTGGCACACCTTTGAAATGAAAGTGTATTTCGGCAGTCTCTGTTGGGGTACTTCAAGAGGAAACAAACCATAGAGATAGAACTTAGATCTACTTTATTTTGTCAAGTTTCAAGGAGCTGGCACAGACCGTGTTTGATTCAGAGTTCCAAACACATCTATCTATATGGGAGAAAACAGAGTGAAACGTAAAAACTCAAACTGTTACTGGTAACGAACGCTTCATCCTAGAAGAGTGAATATTGGGCAGCTAAGTGGACTTAGTGAACTGATCATTACCACAAGAATCATCAGGATCGGATGAAAAAATATTTGCCGACTATTCAGAAAACAAGTAGTTTTTTGGAAGCTTGGCACACCTTTCAAATTAATGTGTCTTACGCAGTTTCTGCTTGTGGCTACTTCAAGAGGAAACAAACCATAGAGACAAAACTTAGAACTACTTTATTTTGTGAAGTTTCAAAAAGCTAGCACAAACCGTGTTTGATTTAGACTTCCAACCACATCTATCTATATAGGAGGAAATAGAGTGAAACCTAAAAATTCGAAGTGTTACTGGAAACGAACGCTTCAAGCAAGAAGAGCGAAAATTGGGCAGCTAAGTGGACTTAGTGAACTGATCACTACCACAGAGAATCATCTAGATTGGGTGAAAAAATATTTGCCGAGATTTCAGAAATCCAGCAGTTTTTTGGAAGCTTGGCACACCTTTGAAATGAAAGTGTCTTTCGGCAGTCTCTGTTGGGGTACTTCAAGAGGAAACAAACCATAGAGATAGAACTTAGAACTACTTTATTTTTTCAAGTTTCAAGGAGCTGGCCCAAACCGTGTTTGATTCAGAGTTCCAAACACATCTATCTATATGGGAGAAAACAGAGTGAAACGTAAAAACTCAAACTGTTACTGGTTACTAACGCTTCATCCTAGAAGAGTGAATATTGGGAAGCTAAGTGGACTTAGTGAACTGATCATTACCACAAGAATCATCAGGATCGGATGAAAGAATATTTGCCGACTATTCAGAAAACCAGTAGTTTTTTGGAAGCTTGGCACACCTTTCCAATGAAAGTGTCTTATGCAGTCTCTGCTTGTCGCTACTTCAAGACGAAACAAACCGTAGAGACAGAACTTAGAACTCTTTTATTTGGTGAAGTTTCAAAAAGCTAGCACAAACCGTGTTTGATTTAGAGTTCCAAACACATCTATCTATATAGGAAAAAACAGAGTGAAACCTAAAAATTCAAAGTGGCAATGGAAACGAACGCTTCAAGAAGGAGAATGAAAATTCGGCAGCTAAGTGGACTTATTGAATTGATCATTACCACAGAGAATCATGAAGATTGGGTGAACAAATATTTGCTGAGATTTCAGAAATCCAGTAGTTTTTTGGAAGCTTGGCACACCTTTGAAATGAAAGTGTCTTTCGGGAGTCTCTGTTGGGGTACTTCAAGAGGAAACAAACCATAGAGATAGAACTTAGAACTACATTATTTTGTCAAGTTTCAAAAACTAGCACAAACCGTGTTTGATTGATTCAGAGTTCCAAACACATCTATCTATATGGGAGAAAACAGAGTGAAACGTAAAAACTCAAACTGTTACTGGTAATGAACGCTTCATCCTAGAATAGTGAATATTGGGCAGCTAAGTGGACTTGGTGAACTGATCATTACCACAAGAATCATCAGGATCGGATGAAAAAATATTGCCGACTATTCAGAAAACAAGTAGTTTTTTGGAAGCTTGGCACACCTTTCAAATGAAAGTGTCTTACGCAGTTTCTGCTTGTGGCTACTTCAAGAGGAAACAAAACATAGAGACAGAACTTAGAACTAAATTATTTTGTGAAGTTTCAAAAAGCTAGCACAAACCGTGTTTGATTTAGAGTTCTAAACACATCTATCTATATAGGAGAAAACAGAGTGAAAAATAAAAATTCAAAGTGTCACTGGATGCGAACGCTTCAAGCAAGAAGAATGAAAATTTTGCAGCTAAGTGGACTTATTGAATTGATCATTACCACAGAGAATCCGGAAGATTGGGTGAAAAAAAATTTGCCGAGATTTCAGAAAACCAGTAACTTTTTGGAAGGAAGCTTGGCATACCTTTGAAATGAAAGTGTCTTTCGGCAGTCTCTGCTTGGGGTAATTCAAGAGGAAACAAACCACAAAGACAGAACTTAGAACTACTTTATTTGGACAAGTTTCAAGGAGCTAGCACAAACCGTGTTTGATTTAGACTTCCAACCACATCTAACTATATAGGAGGAAATAGAGTGAAACCTAAAAATTCGAAGTGTTACTGGAAACGAACGCTTCAAGCAAGAAGAGTGAAAATTGGGCAGCTAAGTGGACTTAGTGAACTGATCACTACCACAGAGAATCATCTAGATTGGGTGAAAAAATATTTGCCGAGATTTCAGAAATCCAGCAGTTTTTTGGAAGCTTGGCACACCTTTGAAATGAAAGTGTCTTTCGGCAGTCTCTGTTGGGGTACTTCAAGAGGAAACAAACCATAGAGATAGAACTTAGATCTACTTTATTTTGTCAAGTTTCAAGGAGCTGGCACAGACCGTGTTTGATTCAGAGTTCCAAACACATCTATCTATATGGGAGAAAACAGAGTGAAACGTAAAAACTCAAACTGTTACTGGTAACGAATGCTTCATCCTAGAAGAGTGAATATTGGGCAGCTAAGTGGACTTAGTGAACTGATCATTACCACAAGATTCATCAGGATCGGATGAAAGAATATTTGCCGACTATTCAGAAAACCAGTAGTTTTTTGGAAGCTTGGCACACCTTTCCAATGAAAGTGTCTTACTCAGTCTCTGCTTGTCGCTACTTCAAGACGAAACAAACCGTAGAGACAGAACTTAGAACTCTTTTATTTGGTGAAGTTTCAAAAAGCTAGCACAAACCGTGTTTGATTTAGAGTTCCAAACACATCTATCTATATAGGAAAAAACAGAGTGAAACCTAAAAATTCAAAGTGTCAATGGAAACGAACGCTTCAAGCAAGGAGAATGAAAATTGGGCAGCTAAGTGGACTTATTGAATTGATCATTACCACAGAGAATCATGAAGATTGGGTGAACAAATATTTGCCGAGATTTCAGAAATCCAGTAGTTTTTTGGAAGCTTGGCACACCTTTGAAATGAAAGTGTCTTTCGGCAGTCTCTGTTGGGGTACTTCAAGAGGAAACAAACCATAGAGATAGAACTTAGAACTACATTATTTTGTCAAGTTTCAAAAACTAGCACAAACCGTGTTTGATTCAGAGTTCGAAACACATCTATCTATATGGTAGAAAACAGAGTGAAACGTAAAAACTCAAACTGTTACTGGTAACGAACGCTTCATGCTAGAAGAGTGAATATTGGGCAGCTAAGTGGACTTAGTGAACTGATCATTACCACAAGAATCATCAGGATCGGATGAAAAAATATTTGCCGACTATTCAGAAAACAAGTAGTTTTTTGGAAGCTTGGCACACCTTTCAAATTAATGTGTCTTACGCAGTTTCTGCTTGTGGCTACTTCAAGAGGAAACAAACCATAGAGACAAAACTTAGAACTACTTTATTTTGTGAAGTTTCAAAAAGCTAGCACAAACCGTGTTTGATTTAGACTTCCAACCACATCTATCTATATAGGAGGAAATAGAGTGAAACCTAAAAATTCGAAGTGTTACTGGAAACGAACGCTTCAAGCAAGAAGAGCGAAAATTGGGCAGCTAAGTGGACTTAGTGAACTGATCACTACCACAGAGAATCATCTAGATTGGGTGAAAAAATATTTGCCGAGATTTCAGAAATCCAGCAGTTTTTTGGAAGCTTGGCACACCTTTGAAATGAAAGTGTCTTTCGGCAGTCTCTGTTGGGGTACTTCAAGAGGAAACAAACCATAGAGATAGAACTTAGAACTACTTTATTTTTTCAAGTTTCAAGGAGCTGGCCCAAACCGTGTTTGATTCAGAGTTCCAAACACATCTATCTATATGGGAGAAAACAGAGTGAAACGTAAAAACCCAAACTGTTACTGGTTACTAACGCTTCATCCTAGAAGAGTGAATATTGGGCAGCTAAGTGGACTTAGTGAACTGATCATTACCACAAGAATCATCAGGATCGGATGAAAGAATATTTGCCGACTATTCAGAAAACCAGTAGTTTTTTGGAAGCTTGGCACACCTTTCCAATGAAAGTGTCTTATGCAGTCTCTGCTTGTCGCTACTTCAAGACGAAACAAACCGTAGAGACAGAACTTAGAACTCTTTTATTTGGTGAAGTTTCAAAAAGCTAGCACAAACCGTGTTTGATTTAGAGTTCCAAACACATCTATCTATATAGGAAAAAACAGAGTGAAACCTAAAAATTCAAAGTGGCAATGGAAACGAACGCTTCAAGAAGGAGAATGAAAATTCGGCAGCTAAGTGGACTTATTGAATTGATCATTACCACAGAGAATCATGAAGATTGGGTGAACAAATATTTGCAGAGATTTCAGAAATCCAGTAGTTTTTTGGAAGCTTGGCACACCTTTGAAATGAAAGTGTCTTTCGGGAGTCTCTGTTGGGGTACTTCAAGAGGAAACAAACCATAGAGATAGAACTTAGAACTACATTATTTTGTCAAGTTTCAAAAACTAGCACAAACCGTGTTTGATTGATTCAGAGTTCCAAACACATCTATCTATATGGGAGAAAACAGAGTGAAACGTAAAAACTCAAACTGTTACTGGTAATGAACGCTTCATCCTAGAATAGTGAATATTGGGCAGCTAAGTGGACTTGGTGAACTGATCATTACCACAAGAATCATCAGGATCGGATGAAAAAATATTGCCGACTATTCAGAAAACAAGTAGTTTTTTGGAAGCTTGGCACACCTTTCAAATGAACGTGTCTTACGCAGTTTCTGCTTGTGGCTACTTCAAGAGGAAACAAAACATAGAGACAGAACTTAGAACTAAATTATTTTGTGAAGTTTCAAAAAGCTAGCACAAACCGTGTTTGATTTAGAGTTCTAAACACATCTATCTATATAGGAGAAAACAGAGTGAAACCTAAAAATTCAAAGTGTCACTGGATGCGAACGCTTCAAGCAAGAAGAATGAAAATTTTGCAGCTAAGTGGACTTATTGAATTGATCATTACCACAGAGAATCCGGAAGATTGGGTGAAAAAAAATTTGCCGAGATTTCAGAAAACCAGTAACTTTTTGGAAGGAAGCTTGGCATACCTTTGAAATGAAAGTGTCTTTCGGCAGTCTCTGCTTGGGGTAATTCAAGAGGAAACAAACCACAAAGACAGAACTTAGAACTACTTTATTTGGACAAGTTTCAAGGAGCTAGCACAAACCGTGTTTGATTTAGACTTCCAACCACATCTAACTATATAGGAGGAAATAGAGTGAAACCTAAAAATTCGAAGTGTTACTGGAAACGAACGCTTCAAGCAAGAAGAGTGAAAATTGGGCAGCTAAGTGGACTTAGTGAACTGATCACTACCACAGAGAATCATCTAGATTGGGTGAAAAAATATTTGCCGAGATTTCAGAAATCCAGCAGTTTTTTGGAAGCTTGGCACACCTTTGAAATGAAAGTGTATTTCGGCAGTCTCTGTTGGGGTACTTCAAGAGGAAACAAACCATAGAGATAGAACTTAGATCTACTTTATTTTGTCAAGTTTCAAGGAGCTGGCACAGACCGTGTTTGATTCAGAGTTCCAAACACATCTATCTATATGGGAGAAAACAGAGTGAAACGTAAAAACTCAAACTGTTACTGGTAACGAACGCTTCATCCTAGAAGAGTGAATATTGGGCAGCTAAGTGGACTTAGTGAACTGATCATTACCACAAGAATCATCAGGATCGGATGAAAAAATATTTGCCGACTATTCAGAAAACAAGTAGTTTTTTGGAAGCTTGGCACACCTTTCAAATTAATGTGTCCTACGCAGTTTCTGCTTGTGGCTACTTCAAGAGGAAACAAACCATAGAGACAAAACTTAGAACTACTTTATTTTGTGAAGTTTCAAAAAGCTAGCACAAACCGTGTTTGATTTAGACTTCCAACCACATCTATCTATAAAGGAGGAAATAGAGTGAAACCTAAAAATTCGAAGTGTTACTGGAAACGAACGCTTCAAGCAAGAAGAGCGAAAATTGGGCAGCTAAGTGGACTTAGTGAACTGATCACTACCACAGAGAATCATCTAGATTGGGTGAAAAAATATTTGCCGAGATTTCAGAAATCCAGCAGTTTTTTGGAAGCTTGGCACACCTTTGAAATGAAAGTGTCTTTCGGCAGTCTCTGTTGGGGTACTTCAAGAGGAAACAAACCATAGAGATAGAACTTAGAACTACTTTATTTTTTCAAGTTTCAAGGAGCTGGCCCAAACCGTGTTTGATTCAGAGTTCCAAACACATCTATCTATATGGGAGAAAACAGAGTGAAACGTAAAAACTCAAACTGTTACTGGTTACTAACGCTTCATCCTAGAAGAGTGAATATTGGGCAGCTAAGTCGACTTAGTGAACTGATCATTACCACAAGAATCATCAGGATCGGATGAAAGAATATTTGCCGACTATTCAGAAAACCAGTAGTTTTTTGGAAGCTTGGCACACCTTTCCAATGAAAGTGTCTTATGCAGTCTCTGCTTGTCGCTACTTCAAGACGAAACAAACCGTAGAGACAGAACTTAGAACTCTTTTATTTGGTGAAGTTTCAAAAAGCTAGCACAAACCGTGTTTGATTTAGAGTTCCAAACACATCTATCTATATAGGAAAAAACAGAGTGAAACCTAAAAATTCAAAGTGGCAATGGAAACGAACGCTTCAAGAAGGAGAATGAAAATTCGGCAGCTAAGTGGACTTATTGAATTGATCATTACCACAGAGAATCATGAAGATTGGGTGAACAAATATTTGCTGAGATTTCAGAAATCCAGTAGTTTTTTGGAAGCTTGGCACACCTTTGAAATGAAAGTGTCTTTCGGCAGTCTCTGTTGGGGTACATCAAGAGGAAACAAACCATAGAGATAGAACTTAGAACTACATTATTTTGTCAAGTTTCAAAAACTAGCACAAACCGTGTTTGATTGATTCAGAGTTCCAAACACATCTATCTATATGGGAGAAAACAGAGTGAAACGTAAAAACTCAAACTGTTACTGGTAATGAACGCTTCATCCTAGAATAGTGAATATTGGGCAGCTAAGTGGACTTGGTGAACTGATCATTACCACAAGAATCATCAGGATCGGATGAAAAAATATTGCCGACTATTCAGAAAACAAGTAGTTTTTTGGAAGCTTGGCACACCTTTCAAATGAAAGTGTCTTACGCAGTTTCTGCTTGTGGCTACTTCAAGAGGAAACAAAACATTGAGACAGAACTTAGAACTAAATTATTTTGTGAAGTTTCAAAAAGCTAGCACAAACCGTGTTTGATTTAGAGTTCTAAACACATCTATCTATATAGGAGAAAACAGAGTGAAACCTAAAAATTCAAAGTGTCACTGGATGCGAACGCTTCAAGCAAGAAGAATGAAAATTTTGCAGCTAAGTGGACTTATTGAATTGATCATTACCACAGAGAATCCGGAAGATTGGGTGAAAAAAAATTTGCCGAGATTTCAGAAAACCAGTAACTTTTTGGAAGGAAGCTTGGCACACCTTTGAAATGAAAGTGTCTTTCGGCAGTCTCTGCTTGGGGTAATTCAAGAGGAAACAAACCACAAAGACAGAACTTAGAACTACTTTATTTGGACAAGTTTCAAGGAGCTAGCACAAACCGTGTTTGATTTAGACTTCCAACCACATCTAACTATATAGGAGGAAATAGAGTGAAACCTAAAAATTCGAAGTGTTACTGGAAACGAACGCTTCAAGCAAGAAGAGTGAAAATTGGGCAGCTAAGTGGACTTAGTGAACTGATCACTACCACAGAGAATCATCTAGATTGGGTGAAAAAATATTTGCTGAGATTTCAGAAATCCAGCAGTTTTTTGGAAGCTTGGCACACCTTTGAAATGAAAGTGTCTTTCGGCAGTCTCTGTTGGGGTACTTCAAGAGGAAACAAACCATAGAGATAGAACTTAGATCTACTTTATTTTGTCAAGTTTCAAGGAGCTGGCACAGACCGTGTTTGATTCAGAGTTCCAAACACATCTATCTATATGGGAGAAAACAGAGTGAAACGTAAAAACTCAAACTGTTACTGGTAACGAACGCTTCATCCTAGAAGAGTGAATATTGGGCAGCTAAGTGGACTTAGTGAACTGATCATTACCACAAGATTCATCAGGATCGGATGAAAGAATATTTGCCGACTATTCAGAAAACCAGTAGTTTTTTGGAAGCTTGGCACACCTTTCCAATGAAAGTGTCTTACTCAGTCTCTGCTTGTCGCTACTTCAAGACGAAACAATCCGTAGAGACAGAACTTAGAACTCTTTTATTTGGTGAAGTTTCAAAAAGCTAGCACAAACCGTGTTTGATTTAGAGTTCCAAACACATCTATCTATATAGGAAAAAACAGAGTGAAACCTAAAAATTCAAAGTGTCAATGGAAACGAACGCTTCAAGCAAGGAGAATGAAAATTGGGCAGCTAAGTATACTTATTGAATTGATCATTACCACAGAGAATCATGAAGATTGGGTGAACAAATATTTGCCGAGATTTCAGAAATCCAGTAGTTTTTTGGAAGCTTGGCACACCTTTGAAATGAAAGTGTCTTTCGGCAGTCTCTGTTGGGGTACTTCAAGAGGAAACAAACCATAGAGATAGAACTTAGAACTACTTTATTTTTTCAAGTTTCAAGGAGCTGGCCCAAACCGTGTTTGATTCAGAGTTCCAAACACATCTATCTATATGGGAGAAAACAGAGTGAAACGTAAAAACTCAAACTGTTACTGGTTACTAACGCTTCATCCTAGAAGAGTGAATATTGGGCAGCTAAGTGGACTTAGTGAACTGATCATTACCACAAGAATCATCAGGATCGGATGAAAGAATATTTGCCGACTATTCAGAAAACCAGTAGTTTTTTGGAAGCTTGGCACACCTTTCCAATGAAAGTGTCTTATGCAGTCTCTGCTTGTCGCTACTTCAAGACGAAACAAACCGTAGAGACAGAACTTAGAACTCTTTTATTTGGTGAAGTTTCAAAAAGCTAGCACAAACCGTGTTTGATTTAGAGTTCCAAACACATCTATCTATATAGGAAAAAACAGAGTGAAACCTAAAAATTCAAAGTGGCAATGGAAACGAACGCTTCAAGAAGGAGAATGAAAATTCGGCAGCTAAGTGGACTTATTGAATTGATCATTACCACAGAGAATCATGAAGATTGGGTGAACAAATATTTGCTGAGATTTCAGAAATCCAGTAGTTTTTTGGAAGCTTGGCACACCTTTGAAATGAAAGTGTCTTTCGGCAGTCTCTGTTGGGGTACTTCAAGAGGAAACAAACCATAGAGATAGAACTTAGAACTACATTATTTTGTCAAGTTTCAAAAACTAGCACAAACCGTGTTTGATTGATTCAGAGTTCCAAACACATCTATCTATATGGGAGAAAACAGAGTGAAACGTAAAAACTCAAACTGTTACTGGTAATGAACGCTTCATCCTAGAATAGTGAATATTGGGCAGCTAAGTGGACTTGGTGAACTGATCATTACCACAAGAATCATCAGGATCGGATGAAAAAATATTGCCGACTATTCAGAAAACAAGTAGTTTTTTGGAAGCTTGGCACACCTTTCAAATGAAAGTGTCTTACGCAGTTTCTGCTTGTGGCTACTTCAAGAGGAAACAAAACATAGAGACAGAACTTAGAAATAAATTATTTTGTGAAGTTTCAAAAAGCTAGCACAAACCGTGTTTGATTTAGAGTTCTAAACACATCTATCTATATAGGAGAAAACAGAGTGAAACCTAAAAATTCAAAGTGTCACTGGATGCGAACGCTTCAAGCAAGAAGAATGAAAATTTTGCAGCTAAGTGGACTTATTGAATTGATCATTACCACAGAAAATCCGGAAGATTGGGTGAAAAAAAATTTGCCGAGATTTCAGAAAACCAGTAACTTTTTGGAAGGAAGCTTGGCATACCTTTGAAATGAAAGTGTCTTTCGGCAGTCTCTGCTTGGGGTAATTCAAGAGGAAACAAACCACAAAGACAGAACTTAGAACTACTTTATTTGGACAAGTTTCAAGGAGCTAGCACAAACCGTGTTTGATTTAGACTTCCAACCACATCTAACTATATAGGAGGAAATAGAGTGAAACCTAAAAATTCGAAGTGTTACTGGAAACAAACGCTTCAAGCAAGAAGAGTGAAAATTGGGCAGCTAAGTGGACTTAGTGAACTGATCACGACCACAGAGAATCATCTAGATTGGGTGAAAAAATATTTGCCGAGATTTCAGAAATCCAGCAGTTTTTTGGAAGCTTGGCACACCTTTGAAATGAAAGTGTCTTTCGGCAGTCTCTGTTGGGGTACTTCAAGAGGAAACAAACCATAGAGATAGAACTTAGATCTACTTTATTTTGTCAAGTTTCAAGGAGCTGGCACAGACCGTGTTTGATTCAGAGTTCCAAACACATCTATCTATATGGGAGAAAACAGAGTGAAACGTAAAAACTCAAACTGTTACTGGTAACGAACGCTTCATCCTAGAAGAGTGAATATTGGGCAGATAAGTGGACTTGGTGAACTGATCATTACCACAAGAATCATCAGGATCGGATGAAAAAATATTTGCCGACTATTCAGAAAGCAAGTAGATTTTGGAAGCTTGGCACACCTTTCAAATGAAAGTGTCTTACGCAGTTTCTGCTTGTGGCTACTTCAAGAGGAAACAAAACATAGAGACAGAACTTAGAACTAAATTATTTTGTGAAGTTTCAAAAAGCTAGCACAAACCGTGTTTGATTTAGAGTTCTAAACACATCTATCTATATAGGAGAAAACAGAGTGAAACCTAAAAATTCAAAGTGTCACTGGAAACGAACGCTTCAAGCAAGAAGAATGAAAATTGGGCAGCTAAGTGGACTTATTGAATTGATCATTACCACAGAGAATCAGGAAGATTGGGTGAAAAAAAATTTGCCGAGATTTCAGAAAACCAGTAACTTTTTGGAAGGAAGCTTGGCACACCTTTGAAATGAAAGTGTCTTTCGGCAGACTCTGTTGGGGTACTTCAAGAGGAAACAAACCATAGAGATAGAACTTAGATCTACTTTATTTTGTCAAGTTTCACGGAGCTGGCACAGACCGTGTTTGATTCAGAGTTCCAAACACATCTATCTATATGGGAGAAAACAGAGTGAAACGTAAAAACTCAAACTGTTACTGGTAACGAACGCTTCATCCTAGAAGAGTGAATATTGGGCAGCTAAGTGGACTTAGTGAACTGATCATTACCACAAGATTCATCAGGATCGGATGAAAGAATATTTGCCGACTATTCAGAAAACCAGTAGTTTTTTGGAAGCTTGGCACACCTTTCCAATGAAAGTGTCTTACGCAGTCTCTGCTTGTAGCTACTTCAAGACGAAACAAACCGTAGAGACAGAACTTAGAACTCTTTTATTTGGTGAAGTTTCAAAAAGCTAGCACAAACCGTGTTTAATTTAGAGTTCCAAACACATCTATCTATATAGGAAAAAACAGAGTGAAACCTAAAAATTCAAAGTGTCAATGGAAACGAACGCTTCAAGCAAGGAGAATGAAAATTGGGCAGCTAAGTGGACTTATTGAATTGATCATTACCACAAAATCATGAAGATTGGGTGAACAAATATTTGCCGAGATTTCAGAAATCCAGTAGTTTTTTGGAAGCTTGGCACACCTTTGAAATGAAAGTGTCTTTCGGCAGTCTCTGTTGGGGTACTTCAAGAGGAAACAAACCATAGAGATAGAACTTAGAACTACATTATTTTGTCAAGTTTCAAAAACTAGCACAAACCGTGTTTGATTCAGAGTTCGAAACACATCTATCTATATGGTAGAAAACAGAGTGAAACGTAAAAACTCAAACTGTTACTGGTAACGAACGCTTCATCCTAGAAGAGTGAATATTGGGCAGCTAAGTGGACTTAGTGAACTGATCATTACCACAAGAATCATCAGGATCGGATGAAAAAATATTTGCCGACTATTCAGAAAACAAGTAGTTTTTTGGAAGCTTGGCACACCTTTCAAATTAATTTGTCTTACGCAGTTTCTGCTTGTGGCTACTTCAAGAGGAAACAAACCATAGAGACAAAACTTAGAACTACTTTATTTTGTGAAGTTTCAAAAAGCTAGCACAAACCGTGTTTGATTTAGACTTCCAACCACATCTATCTATATAGGAGGAAATAGAGTGAAACCTAAAAATTCGAAGTGTTACTGGAAACGAACGCTTCAAGAGAGAAGAGTGAAAATTGGGCAGCTAAGTGGACTTAGTGAACTGATCACTACCACAGAGAATCACCTAGATTGGGTGAAAAAATATTTGCCGAGATTTCAGAAATCCAGAAGTTTTTTGGAAGCTTGGCACACCTTTGAAATGAAAGTGTCTTTCGGCAGTCTCTGTTGGGGTACTTCAAGAGGAAACAAACCATAGAGATAGAACTTAGAACTACTTTATTTTTTCAAGTTTCAAGGAGCTGGCCCAAACCGTGTTTGATTCAGAGTTCCAAACACATCTATCTATATGGGAGAAAACAGAGTGAAACGTAAAAACTCAAACTGTTAGTGGTAACGAACGCTTCATCCTAGAAGAGTGAATATTGGGCACCTAAGTGGACTTAGTGAACTGATCATTACCACAAGATTCATCAGGATCGGATGAAAGAATATTTCCCGACTATTCAGAAAACCAGTAGTTTTTTGGAAGCTTGGCACACCTTTCCAATGAAAGTGTCTTACGCAGTCTCTGCTTGTCGCTACTTCAAGACGAAACAAAAGGTAGAGACAGAACTTAGAACTCTTTTATTTGTTGAAGTTTCAAAAAGCTAGCACAAACCGTGTTTGATTTAGAGTTCCAAACACATCTATCTATATAGGAAAAAACAGAGTGAAACCTAAAAAATCAAAGTGTCAATGGAAACGAACGCTTCAAGCAAGGAGAATGAAAATTTTGCAGCTAAGTGGACTTATTGAATTGATCATTACCACACAGATACAGGAAGATTGGGTGAAAAAAAATTTGCCGAGATTTCAGAAAACCAGTAACTTTTTGGAAGGAAGCTTGGCACACCTTTGAAATGAAAGTGTCTTTCGGCAGTCTCTGCTTGGGGTAATTCAAGAGGAAACAAACCACAAAGACAGAACTTAGAACTACTTTATTTGGACAAGTTTCAAGGAGCTAGCACAAACCGTGTTTGATTTAGACTTCCAACCACATCTATCTATATAGGAGGAAATAGGGTGAAACCTAAAAATTCGAAGTGTTACTGGAAACGAATGCTTCAAGTAAGAAGAGTGAAAATTGGGCAGCTAAGTGGACTTAGTGAACTGATCACTACCACAGAGAATCATCTAGATTGGGTGAAAAAATATTTGCCGAGATTTCAGAAATCCAGTAGTTTTTTGGAAGCTTGGCACACCTTTGAAATGAAAGTGTCTTTCGGCAGTCTCTGTTGGGGTACTTCAAGAGGAAACAAACCATAGAGATAGAACTTAGAAGTACATTATTTTGTCAAGTTTCAAAAACTAGCACAAACCGTGTTTGATTGATTCAGAGTTCCAAACACATCTATCTATATGGGAGAAAACAGAGTGAAACGTAAAAACTCAAACTGTTACTGGTAACGAACGCTTCATCCTAGAAGAGTGAATATTGGGCAGATAAGTGGACTTGGTGAACTGATCATTACCACAAGAATCATCAGGATCGGATGAAAAAATATTTGCCGACTATTCAGAAAGCAAGTAGATTTTGGAAGCTTGGCACACCTTTCAAATGAAAGTGTCTTACGCAGTTTCTGCTTGTGGCTACTTCAAGAGGAAACAAAACATAGAGACAGAACTTAGAACTAAATTATTTTGTGAAGTTTCAAAAAGCTAGCACAAACCATGTTTGATTTAGAGTTCTAAACACATCTATCTATATAGGAGAAAACAGAGTGAAACCTAAAAATTCAAAGTGTCACTGGAAACGAACGCTTCAAGCAAGAAGAATGAAAATTGGGCAGCTAAGTGGACTTATTGAATTGATCATTACCACAGAGAATCAGGAAGATTGGGTGAAAAAAAATTTGCCGAGATTTCAGAAAACCAGTAACTTTTTGGAAGGAAGCTTGCCACACTTTGAAATGAAAGTGTCTTTCGGCAGTCTCTGCTTGGGGTAATTCAAGAGGAAACAAACCACAAAGACAGAACTTAGAACTACTTTATTTGGACAAGTTTCAAAGAGCTATCACAAACCGTGTTTGATTTAGACTTCCAACCACATCTATCTATATAGGAGGAAATAGAGTGAAACCTAAAAATTCGAAGTGTTACTGGAAACAAACGCTTCAAGCAAGAAGAGTGAAAATTGGGCAGCTAAGTGGACTTAGTGAACTGATCACTACCACAGAGAATCATCTAGATTGGGTGAAAAAATATTTGCCGAGATTTCAGAAATCCAGCAGTTTTTTGGAAGCTTGGCACACCTTTGAAATGAAAGTGTCTTTCGGCAGTCTCTGTTGGGGTACTTCAAGAGGAAACAAACCATAGAGATAGAACTTAGATCTACTTTATTTTGTCAAGTTTCAAGGAGCTGGCACAGACCGTGTTTGATTCAGAGTTCCAAACACATCTATCTATATGGGAGAAAACAGAGTGAAACGTAAAACTCAAACTGTTACTGGTAACGAACGCTTCATCCTAGAAGAGTGAATATTGGGCAGCTAAGTGGACTTAGTGAACTGATCATTACCACAAGATTCATCAGGATCGGATGAAAGAATATTTGCCGACTATTCAGAAAACCAGTAGTTTTTTGGAAGCTTGGCACACCTTTCCAATGAAAGTGTCTTACGCAGTCTCTGCTTGTAGCTACTTCAAGACGAAACAAACCGTAGAGACAGAACTTAGAACTCTTTTATTTGGTGAAGTTTCAAAAAGCTAGCACAAACCGTGTTTAATTTAGAGTTCCAAACACATCTATCTATATAGGAAAAAACAGAGTGAAACCTAAAAATTCAAAGTGTCAATGGAAACGAACGCTTCAAGCAAGGAGAATGAAAATTGGGCAGCTAAGTGGACTTATTGAATTGATCATTACCACAGAGAATCATGAAGATTGGGTGAACAAATATTTGCCGAGATTTCAGAAATCCAGTAGTTTTTTGGAAGCTTGGCACACCTTTGAAATGAAAGTGTCTTTCGGCAGTCTCTGTTGGGGTACTTCAAGAGGAAACAAACCATAGAGATAGAACTTAGAACTACATTATTTTGTCAAGTTTCAAAAACTAGCACAAACCGTGTTTGATTCAGAGTTCGAAACACATCTATCTATATGGTAGAAAACAGAGTGAAACGTAAAAACTCAAACTGTTACTGGTAACGAACGCTTCATCCTAGAAGAGTGAATATTGGGCAGCTAAGTGGACTTAGTGAACTGATCATTACCACAAGAATCATCAGGATCGGATGAAAAAATATTTGCCGACTATTCAGAAAACAAGTAGTTTTTTGGAAGCTTGGCACACCTTTCAAATTAATTTGTCTTACGCAGTTTCTGCTTGTGGCTACTTCAAGAGGAAACAAACCATAGAGACAAAACTTAGAACTACTTTATTTTGTGAAATTTCAAAAAGCTAGCACAAAC
This sequence comes from Callospermophilus lateralis, assembly GCF_048772815.1. Classification (NCBI taxonomy): domain Eukaryota; kingdom Metazoa; phylum Chordata; class Mammalia; order Rodentia; family Sciuridae; genus Callospermophilus; species Callospermophilus lateralis. The sequence continues at coordinate 18,387 of NW_027515320.1, forward strand.
CGTGTTTGATTTAGACTTCCAACCACATCTATCTATATAGGAGGAAATAGAGTGAAACCTAAAAATTCGAAGTGTTACTGGAAACGAACGCTTCAAGCAAGAAGAGTGAAAATTGGGCAGCTAAGTGGACTTAGTGAACTGATCACTACCACAGAGAATCATCTAGATTGGTTGAAAAAATATTTGCCGAGATTTCAGAAAACCAGTAACTTTTTGGAAGGAAGCTTGGCACACCTTTGAAATGAAAGTGTCTTTTGGCAGTCTCTGTTGGGGTACTTCAAGAGGAAACAAACCATAGAGATAGAACTTAGAACTACTTTATTTTTTCAAGTTTCAAGGAGCTGGCCCAAACCGTGTTTGATTCAGAGTTCCAAACACATCTATCTATATGGGAGAAAACAGAGTGAAACGTAAAAACTCAAACTGTTACTGGTAACTAACGCTTCATCCTAGAAGAGTGAATATTGGGCAGCTAAGTGGACTTAGTGAACTGATCATTACCACAAGAATCATCAGGATCGGATGAAAGAATATTTGCCGACTATTCAGAAAACCAGTAGTTTTTTTTAAGCTTGGCACACCTTTCCAATGAAAGTGTCTTATGCAGTCTCTGCTTGTCGCTACTTCAAGACGAAACAAACCGTAGAGACATAACTTAGAACTCTTTTATTTGGTGAAGTTTCAAAAAGCTAGCACAAACCGTGCTTGATTTAGAGTTCCAAACACATCTATCTATATAGGAAAAAACAGAGTGAAACCTAAAAATTCAAAGTGGCAATGGAAACGAACGCTTCAAGAAGGAGAATGAAAATTCGGCAGCTAAGTGGACATATTGAATTGATCATTACCACAGAGAATCATGAAGATTGGGTGAACAAATATTTGCCGAGATTTCAGAAATCCAGTAGTTTTTTGGAAGCTTGGCACACCTTTGAAATGAAAGTGTCTTTCGGCAGTCTCTGTTGGGGTACTTCAAGAGGAAACAAACCATAGAGATAGAACTTAGAACTACATTATTTTGTCAAGTTTCAAAAACTAGCACAAACCGTGTTTGATTGATTCAGAGTTCCAAACACATCTATCTATATGGGAGAAAACAGAGTGAAACGTAAAAACTCAAACTGTTACTGGTAATGAACGCTTCATCCTAGAATAGTGAATATTGGGCAGCTAAGTGGACTTGGTGAACTGATCATTACCACAAGAATCATCAGGATCGGATGAAAAAATATTGCCGACTATTCAGAAAACAAGTAGTTTTTTGGAAGCTTGACACACCTTTCAAATGAAAGTGTCTTACGCAGTTTCTGCTTGTGGCTACTTCAAGAGGAAACAAAACATAGAGACAGAACTTAGAACTAAATTATTTTGTGAAGTTTCAAAAAGCTAGCACAAACCGTGTTTGATTTAGAGTTCTAAACACATCTATCTATATAGGAGAAAACAGAGTGAAACCTAAAAATTCAAAGTGTCACTGGATGCGAACGCTTCAAGCAAGAAGAATGAAAATTTTGCAGCTAAGTGGACTTATTGAATTGATCATTACCACACAGAATCAGGAAGATTGGGTGAAAAAAAATTTGCCGAGATTTCAGAAAACCAGTAACTTTTTGGAAGGAAGCTTGGCACACCTTTGAAATGAAAGTGTCTTTCGGCAGTCTCTGCTTGGGGTAATTCAAGAGGAAACAAACCACAAAGACAGAACTTAGAACTACTTTATTTGGACAAGTTTCAAGGAGCTAGCACAAACCGTGTTTGATTTAGACTTCCAACCACATCTATCTATATAGGAGGAAATAGAGTGAAACCTAAAAATTCGAAGTGTTACTGGAAACGAACGCTTCAAGCAAGAAGAGTGAAAATTGGGCAGCTAAGTGGACTTAGTGAACTGATCACTACCACAGAGAATCATCTAGATTGGGTGAAAAAATATTTGCCGAGATTTCAGAAATCCAGTAGTTTTTTGGAAGCTTGGCACACCTTTGAAATGAAAGTGTCTTTCGGCAGTCTCTGTTGGGGTACTTCAAGAGGAAACAAACCATAGAGATAGAACTTAGGAGTACATTATTTTGTCAAGTTTCAAAAACTAGCACAAACCGTGTTTGATTGATTCAGAGTTCCAAACACGTCTATCTATATGGGAGAAAACAGAGTGAAACGTAAAAACTCAAACTGTTACTGGTAACGAACGCTTCATCCTAGAAGAGTGAATATTGGGCAGATAAGTGGACTTGGTGAACTGATCATTACCACAAGAATCATCAGGATCGGATGAAAAAATATTTGCCGACTATTCAGAAAGCAAGTAGATTTTGGAAGCTTGGCACACCTTTCAAATGAAAGTGTCTTACGCAGTTTCTGCTTGTGGCTACTTCAAGAGGAAACAAAACATAGAGACAGAACTTAGAACTAAATTATTTTGTGAAGTTTCAAAAAGCTAGCACAAACCGTGTTTGATTTAGAGTTCTAAACACATCTATCTATATAGGAGAAAACAGAGTGAAACCTAAAAATTCAAAGTGTCACTGGAAACGAACGCTTCAAGCAAGAAGAATGAAAATTGGGCAGCTAAGTGGACTTATTGAATTGATCATTACCACAGAGAATCAGGAAGATTGGGTGAAAAAAAATTTGCCGAGATTTCAGAAAACCAGTAACTTTTTGGAAGGAAGCTTGGCACACCTTTGAAATGAAAGTGTCTTTCGGCAGACTCTGTTGGGGTACTTCAAGAGGAAACAAACCATAGAGATAGAACTTAGATCTACTTTATTTTGTCAAGTTTCAAGGAGCTGGCACAGACCGTGTTTGATTCAGAGTTCCAAACACATCTATCTATATGGGAGAAAACACAGTGAAACGTAAAAACTCAAACTGTTACTGGTAACGAACGCTTCATCCTAGAAGAGTGAATATTGGGCAGCTAAGTGGACTTAGTGAACTGATCATTACCACAAGATTCATCAGGATCGGATGAAAGAATATTTGCCGACTATTCAGAAAACCAGTAGTTTTTTGGAAGCTTGGCACACCTTTCCAATGAAAGTGTCTTACGCAGTCTCTGCTTGTCGCTACTTCAAGACGAAACAAACCGTAGAGACAGAACTTAGAACTCTTTTATTTGGTCAAGTTTCAAAAAGCTAGCACAAACCGTGTTTGATTTAGAGTTCCAAACACATCTATCTATATAGGAAAAAACAGAGTGAAACCTAAAAATTCAAAGTGTCAATGGAAACGAACGCTTCAAGCAAGGAGAATGAAAATTGGGCAGCTAAGTGGACTTATTGAATTGATCATTACCACAGAGAATCATGAAGATTGGGTGAACAAATATTTGCCGAGATTTCAGAAATCCAGTAGTTTTTTGGAAGCTTGGCACACCTTTGAAATGAAAGTGTCTTTCGGCAGTCTCTGTTGGGGTACTTCAAGAGGAAACAAACCATAGAGATAGAACTTAGAACTACATTATTTTGTCAAGTTTCAAAAACTAGCACAAACCGTGTTTGATTCAGAGTTCGAAACACATCTATCTATATGGTAGAAAACAGAGTGAAACGTAAAAACTCAAACTGTTACTGGTAACGAACGCTTCATCCTAGAAGAGTGAATATTGGGCAGCTAAGTGGACTTAGTGAACTGATCATTACCACAAGAATCATCAGGATCGGATGAAAAAATATTTGCCGACTATTCAGAAAACAAGTAGTTTTTTGGAAGCTTGGCAAACCTTTCAAATTAATGTGTCTTACGCAGTTTCTGCTTGTGGCTACTTCAAGAGGAAACAAACCATAGAGACAAAACTTAGAACTACTTTATTTTGTGAAGTTTCAAAAAGCTAGCACAAACCGTGTTTGATTTAGACTTCCAACCACATCTATCTATATAGGAGGAAATAGAGTGAACCTAAAAATTCGAAGTGTTACTGGAAACGAACGCTTCAAGCAAGAAGAGTGAAAATTGGGCAGCTAAGTGGACTTAGTGAACTGATCACTACCACAGAGAATCATCTAGATTGGGTGAAAAAATATTTGCCGAGATTTCAGAAATCCAGCAGTTTTTTGGAAGCTTGGCACACCTTTGAAATGAAAGTGTCTTTCGGCAGTCTCTGTTGGGGTACTTCAAGAGGAAACAAACCATAGAGATAGAACTTAGAACTACATTATTTTGTCAAGTTTCAAAAACTAGCACAAACCGTGTTTGATTGATTCAGAGTTCCAAACACATCTATCTATATGGGAGAAAACAGAGTGAAACGTAAAAACTCAAACTATTACTGGTAATGAACGCTTCATCCTAGAATAGGGAATATTGGGCAGCTAAGTGGACTTGGTGAACTGATCATTACCACAAGAATCATCAGGATCGGATGAAAAAATATTGCCGACTATTCAGAAAAAAAGTAGTTTTTTGGAAGCTTGGCACACCTTTCAAATGAAAGTGTCTTACGCAGTTTCTGCTTGTGGCTACTTCAAGAGGAAACAAAACATAGAGACAGAACTTAGAACTACTTTATTTTGTGAAGTTTCAAAAAGCTAGCACAAACCGTGTTTGATTTAGACTTCCAACCACATCTATCTATATAGGAGGAAATAGAGTGAAACCTAAAAATTCAAAGTGTTACTGGAAACGAACGCTTCAAGCAAGAAGAGTGAAAATTGGGCAGCTAAGTGGACTTAGTGAACTGATCACTACCACAGAGAATCATCTAGATTGGGTGAAAAAATATTTGCCGAGATTTCAGAAATCCAGCAGTTTTTTGGAAGCTTGGCACACCTTTGAAATGAAAGTGTCTTTCGGCAGTCTCTGTTGGGGTACTTCAAGAGGAAACAAACCATAGAGATAGAACTTAGAACTACTTTATTTTTTCAAGTTTCAAGGAGCTGGCCCAAACCGTGTTTGATTCAGAGTTCCAAACCCATCTATCTATATGGGAGAAAACAGAGTGAAACTTAAAATCTCAAACTGTTACTGGTAACGAACGCTTCATCCTAGAAGAGTGAATATTGGGCAGCTAAGTGGACTTAGTGAACTGATCATTACCACAAGAATCATCAGGATCGGATGAAAGAATATTTGCCGACTATTCAGAAAACCAGTAGTTTTTTTTACGCTTGGCACACCTTTCCAATGAAAGTGTCTTATGCAGTCTCTGCTTGTCGCTACTTCAAGATGAAACAAACCATAGAGACAGAACTTAGAACTCTTTTATTTGGTGAAGTTTCAAAAAGCTAGCACAAACCGTGTTTGATTTAGAGTTCCAAACACATCTATCTATATAGGAAAAAACAGAGTGAAACCTAAAAATTCAAAGTGGCAATTAAAACGAACGCTTCAAGAAGGAGAATGAAAATTCGGCAGCTAAGTGGACTTATTGAATTGATCATTACCACAGAGAATCATGAAGATTGGGTGAACAAATATTTGCCGAGATTTCAGAAATCCAGTAGTTTTTTGGAAGCTTGGCACACCTTTGAAATGAAAGTGTCTTTCGGCAGTCTCTGTTGGGGTACTTCAAGAGGAAACAAACCATAGAGATAGAACTTAGAACTACATTATTTTGTCAAGTTTCAAAAACTAGCACAAACGGTGTTTGATTGATTCAGAGTTCCAAACACATCTATCTATATGGGAGAAAACAGAGTGAAACGTAAAAACTCAAACTGTTACTGGTAATGAACGCTTCATCCTAGAATAGTGAATATTGGGCAGCTAAGTGGACTTGGTGAACTGATCATTACCACAAGAATCATCAGGATCGGATGAAAAAATATTGCCGACTATTCAGAAAACAAGTAGTTTTTTGGAAGCTTGGCACACCTTTCAAATGAAAGTGTCTTACGCAGTTTCTGCTTGTGGCTACTTCAAGAGGAAACAAAACATAGAGACAGAACTTAGAACTAAATTATTTTGTGAAGTTTCAAAAAGCTAGCACAAACCGTGTTTGATTTAGAGTTCTAAACACATCTATCTATATAGGAGAAAACAGAGTGAAACCTAAAAATTCAAAGTGTCACTGGATGCGAACGCTTCAAGCAAGAAGAATGAAAATTTTGCAGCTAAGTGGACTTATTGAATTGATCATTACCACACAGAATCAGGAAGATTGGGTGAAAAAAAATTTGCCGAGATTTCAGAAAACCAGTAACTTTTTGGAAGGAAGCTTGGCACACCTTTGAAATGAAAGTGTCTTTCGGCAGTCTCTGCTTGGGGTAATTCAAGAGGAAACAAACCACAAAGACAGAACTTAGAACTACTTTATTTGGACAAGTTTCAAGGAGCTAGCACAAACCGTGTTTGATTTAGACTTCCAACCACATCTATCTATATAGGAGGAAATAGAGTGAAACCTAAAAATTCGAAGTGTTACTGGAAACGAACGCTTCAAGCAAGAAGAGTGAAAATTGGGCAGCTAAGTGGACTTAGTGAACTGATCACTACCACAGAGAATCATCTAGATTGGGTGAAAAAATATTTGCCGAGATTTCAGAAATCCAGTAGTTTTTTGGAAGCTTGGCACACCTTTGAAATGAAAGTGTCTTTCGGCAGTCTCTGTTGGGGTACTTCAAGAGGAAACAAACCATAGAGATAGAACTTAGAAGTACATTATTTTGTCAAGTTTCAAAAACTAGCACAAACCGTGTTTGATTGATTCAGAGTTCCAAACACATCTATCTATATGGGAGAAAACAGAGTGAAACGTAAAAACTCAAACTGTTACTGGTAACGAACGCTTCATCCTAGAAGAGTGAATATTGGGCAGATAAGTGGACTTGGTGAACTGATCATTACCACAAGAATCATCAGGATCGGATGAAAAAATATTTGCCGACTATTCAGAAAGCAAGTAGATTTTGGAAGCTTGGCACACCTTTCAAATGAAAGTGTCTTACGCAGTTTCTGCTTGTGGCTACTTCAAGAGGAAACAAAACATAGAGACAGAACTTAGAACTAAATTATTTTGTGAAGTTTCAAAAAGCTAGCACAAACCGTGTTTGATTTAGAGTTCTAAACACATCTATCTATATAGGAGAAAACAGAGTGAAACCTAAAAATTCAAAGTGTCACTGGAAACGAACGCTTCAAGCAAGAAGAATGAAAATTGGGCAGCTAAGTGGACTTATTGAATTGATCATTACCACAGAGAATCAGGAAGATTGGGTGAAAAAAAATTTGCCGAGATTTCAGAAAACCAGTAACTTTTTGGAAGGAAGCTTGCCACACTTTGAAATGAAAGTGTCTTTCGGCAGTCTCTGCTTGGGGTAATTCAAGAGGAAACAAACCACAAAGACAGAACTTAGAACTACTTTATTTGGACAAGTTTCAAAGAGCTATCACAAACCGTGTTTGATTTAGACTTCCAACCACATCTATCTATATAGGAGGAAATAGAGTGAAACCTAAAAATTCGAAGTGTTACTGGAAACAAACGCTTCAAGCAAGAAGAGTGAAAATTGGGCAGCTAAGTGGACTTAGTGAACTGATCACTACCACAGAGAATCATCTAGATTGGGTGAAAAAATATTTGCCGAGATTTCAGAAATCCAGCAGTTTTTTGGAAGCTTGGCACACCTTTGAAATGAAAGTGTCTTTCGGCAGTCTCTGTTGGGGTACTTCAAGAGGAAACAAACCATAGAGATAGAACTTAGATCTACTTTATTTTGTCAAGTTTCAAGGAGCTGGCACAGACCGTGTTTGATTCAGAGTTCCAAACACATCTATCTATATGGGAGAAAACAGAGTGAAACGTAAAACTCAAACTGTTACTGGTAACGAACGCTTCATCCTAGAAGAGTGAATATTGGGCAGCTAAGTGGACTTAGTGAACTGATCATTACCACAAGATTCATCAGGATCGGATGAAAGAATATTTGCCGACTATTCAGAAAACCAGTAGTTTTTTGGAAGCTTGGCACACCTTTCCAATGAATGTGTCTTACGCAGTCTCTGCTTGTAGCTACTTCAAGACGAAACAAACCGTAGAGACAGAACTTAGAACTCTTTTATTTGGTCAAGTTTCAAAAAGCTAGCACAAACCGTGTTTAATTTAGAGTTCCAAACACATCTATCTATATAGGAAAAAACAGAGTGAAACCTAAAAATTCAAAGTGTCAATGGAAACGAACGCTTCAAGCAAGGAGAATGAAAATTGGGCAGCTAAGTGGACTTATTGAATTGATCATTACCACAGAGAATCATGAAGATTGGGTGAACAAATATTTGCCGAGATTTCAGAAATCCAGTAGTTTTTTGGAAGCTTGGCACACCTTTGAAATGAAAGTGTCTTTCGGCAGTCTCTGTTGGGGTACTTCAAGAGGAAACAAACCATAGAGATAGAACTTAGAACTACATTATTTTGTCAAGTTTCAAAAACTAGCACAAACCGTGTTTGATTCAGAGTTCGAAACACATCTATCTATATGGTAGAAAACAGAGTGAAACGTAAAAACTCAAACTGTTACTGGTAACGAACGCTTCATCCTAGAAGAGTGAATATTGGGCAGCTAAGTGGACTTAGTGAACTGATCATTACCACAAGAATCATCAGGATCGGATGAAAAAATATTTGCCGACTATTCAGAAAACAAGTAGTTTTTTGGAAGCTTGGCACACCTTTCAAATTAATTTGTCTTACGCAGTTTCTGCTTGTGGCTACTTCAAGAGGAAACAAACCATAGAGACAAAACTTAGAACTACTTTATTTTGTGAAATTTCAAAAAGCTAGCACAAACCGTGTTTGATTTAGACTTCCAACCACATCTATCTATATAGGAGGAAATAGAGTGAAACCTAAAAATTCGAAGTGTTACTGGAAACGAACGCTTCAAGCAAGAAGAGTGAAAATTGGGCAGCTAAGTGGACTTAGTGAACTGATCACTACCACAGAGAATCATCTAGATTGGGTGAAAAAATATTTGCCGAGATTTCAGAAAACCAGTAACTTTTTGGAAGGAAGCTTGGCACACCTTTGAAATGAAAGTGTCTTTCGGCAGTCTCTGTTGGGGTACTTCAAGAGGAAACAAACCATAGAGATAGAACTTAGAACTACTTTATTTTTTCAAGTTTCAAGGAGCTGGCCCAAACCGTGTTTGATTCAGAGTTCCAAACACATCTATCTATATGGGAGAAAACAGAGTGAAACGTAAAAACTCAAACTGTTACTGGTAACTAACGCTTCATCCTAGAAGAGTGAATATTGGGCAGCTAAGTGGACTTAGTGAACTGATCATTACCACAAGAATCATCAGGATCGGATGAAAGAATATTTGCCGACTATTCAGAAAACCAGTAGTTTTTTTTAAGCTTGGCACACCTTTCCAATGAAAGTGTCTTACGCAGTCTCTGCTTGTCGCTACTTCAAGACGAAACAAACCGTAGAGACAGAACTTAGAACTCTTTTATTTGGTGAAGTTTCAAAAAGCTAGCACAAACCGTGCTTGATTTAGAGTTCCAAACACATCTATCTATATAGGAAAAAACAGAGTGAAACCTAAAAATTCAAAGTGGCAATGGAAACGAACGCTTCAAGAAGGAGAATGAAAATTCGGCAGCTAAGTGGACATATTGAATTGATCATTACCACAGAGAATCATGAAGATTGGGTGAACAAATATTTGCCGAGATTTCAGAAATCCAGTAGTTTTTTAGAAGCTTGGCACACCTTTGAAATGAAAGTGTCTTTCGGCAGTCTCTGTTGGGGTACTTCAAGAGGAAACAAACCGTAGAGATAGAACTTAGAACTACATTATTTTGTCAAGTTTCTAAAACTAGCACAAACCGTGTTTGATTGATTCAGAGTTCCAAACACATCTATCTATATGGGAGAAAACAGAGTGAAACGTAAAAACTCAAACTGTTACTGGTAATGAACGCTTCATCCTAGAATAGTGAATATTGGGCAGCTAAGTGGACTTGGTGAACTGATCATTACCACAAGAATCATCAGGATCGGATGAAAAAATATTGCCGACTATTCAGAAAACAGGTAGTTTTTTGGAAGCTTGGCACACCTTTCAAATGAAAGTGTCTTACGCAGTTTCTGCTTGTGGCTACTTCAAGAGGAAACAAAACATAGAGACAGAACTTAGAACTAAATTATTTTGTGAAGTTTCAAAAAGCTAGCACAAACCGTGTTTGATTTAGAGTTCTAAACACATCTATCTATATAGGAGAAAACAGAGTGAAACCTAAAAATTCAAAGTGTCACTGGATGCGAACGCTTCAAGCAAGAAGAATGAAAATTTTGCAGCTAAGTGGACTTATTGAATTGATCATTACCACACAGAATCAGGAAGATTGGGTGAAAAAAAATTTGCCGAGATTTCAGAAAACCAGTAACTTTTTGGAAGGAAGCTTGGCACACCTTTGAAATGAAAGTGTCTTTCGGCAGTCTCTGCTTGGGGTAATTCAAGAGGAAACAAACCACAAAGACAGAACTTAGAACTACTTTATTTGGACAAGTTTCAAGGAGCTAGCACAAACCGTGTTTGATTTAGACTTCCAACCACATCTATCTATATAGGAGGAAATAGAGTGAAACCTAAAAATTCGAAGTGTTACTGGAAACGAACGTTTCAAGCAAGAAGAGTGAAAATTGGGCAGCTAAGTGGACTTAGTGAACTGATCACTACCACAGAGAATCATCTAGATTGGGTGAAAAAATATTTGCCGAGATTTCAGAAATCCAGCAGTTTTTTGGAAGCTTGGCACACCTTTGAAATGAAAGTGTCTTTCGGCAGTCTCTGTTGGGGTACTTCAAGAGGAAACAAACCATAGAGATAGAACTTAGAACTACTTTATTTTTTCAAGTTTCAAGGAGCTGGCCCAAACCGTGTTTGATTCAGAGTTCCAAACACATCTATCTATATGGGAGAAAACAGAGTGAAACGTAAAAACTCAAACTGTTACTGGTAACGAACGCTTCATCCTAGAAGAGTGAATATTGGGCAGATAAGTGGACCTGGTGAACTGATCATTACCACAAGAATCATCAGGATCGGATGAAAAAATATTTGCCGACTATTCAGAAAGCAAGTAGATTTTGGAAGCTTGGCACACCTTTCAAATGAAAGTGTCTTACGCAGTTTCTGCTTGTGGCTACTTCAAGAGGAAACAAAACATAGAGACAGAACTTAGAACTAAATTATTTTGTGAAGTTTCAAAAAGCTAGCACAAACCGTGTTTGATTTAGAGTTCTAAACACATCTATCTATATAGGAGAAAACAGAGTGAAACCTAAAAATTCAAAGTGTCACTGGAAACGAACGCTTCAAGCAAGAAGAATGAAAATTGGGCAGCTAAGTGGACTTATTGAATTGATCATTACCACAGAGAATCAGGAAGATTGGGTGAAAAAAAATTTGCCGAGATTTCAGAAAACCAGTAACTTTTTGGAAGGAAGCTTGGCACACCTTTGAAATGAAAGTGTCTTTCGGCAGACTCTGTTGGGGTACTTCAAGAGGAAACAAACCATAGAGATAGAACTTAGATCTACTTTATTTTGTCAAGTTTCAAGGAGCTGGCACAGACCGTGTTTGATTCAGAGTTCCAAACACATCTATCTATATGGGAGAAAACAGAGTGAAACGTAAAAACTCAAACTGTTACTGGTAACGAACGCTTCATCCTAGAAGAGTGAATATTGTGCAGCTAAGTGGACTTAGTGAACTGATCATTACCACAAGATTCATCAGGATCGGATGAAAGAATATTTGCCGACTATTCAGAAAACCAGTAGTTTTTTGGAAGCTTGGCACACCTTTCCAATGAAAGTGTCTTACGCAGTCTCTGCTTGTCGCTACTTCAAGACGAAACAAACCTTAGAGACAGAACTTAGAACTCTTTTGTTTGGTGAAGTTTCAAAAAGCTAGCACAAACCGTGTTTGATTTAGAGTTCCAAACACATCTATCTATATAGGAAAAAACAGAGTGAAACCTAAAAATTCAAAGTGTCAATGGAAACGAACGCTTCAAGCAAGGAGAATGAAAATTGGGCAGCTAAGTGGACTTATTGAATTGATCATTACCACAGAGAATCATGAAGATTGGGTGAACAAATATTTGCCGAGATTTCAGAAATCCAGTAGTTTTTTGGAAGCTTGGCACACCTTTGAAATGAAAGTGTCTTTCGGCAGTCTCTGTTGGGGTACTTCAAGAGGAAACAAACCATAGAGATAGAACTTAGAACTACATTATTTTGTCAAGTTTCAAAAACTAGCACAAACCGTGTTTGATTCAGAGTTCGAAACACATCTATCTATATGGTAGAAAACAGAGTGAAACGTAAAAACTCAAACTGTTACTGGTAACGAACGCTTCATCCTAGAAGAGTGAATATTGGGCAGCTAAGTGGACTTAGTGAACTGATCATTACCACAAGAATCATCAGGATCGGATGAAAAAATATTTGCCGACTATTCAGAAAACAAGTAGTTTTTTGGAAGCTTGGCACACCTTTCAAATTAATGTGTCTTAAGCAGTTTCTGCTTGTGGCTACTTCAAGAGGAAACAAACCATAGAGACAAAACTTAGAACTACTTTATTTTGTGAAGTTTCAAAAAGCTAGCACAAACCGTGTTTGATTTAGACTTCCAACCACATCTATCTATATAGGAGGAAATAGAGTGAAACCTAAAAATTTGAAGTGTTACTGGAAACGAACGCTTCAAGAGAGAAGAGTGAAAATTGGGCAGCTAAGTGGACTTAGTGAACTGATCACTACCACAGAGAATCACCTAGATTGGGTGAAAATATATTTGCCGAGATTTCAGAAATCCAGCAGTTTTTTGGAAGCTTGGCACACCTTTGAAATGAAAGTGTCTTTCGGCAGTCTCTGTTGGGGTACTTCAAGAGGAAACAAACCATAGAGATAGAACTTAGAACTACTTTATTTTTTCAAGTTTCAAGGAGCTGGCCCAAACCGTGTTTGATTCAGAGTTCCAAACACATCTATCTATATGGGAGAAAACAGAGTGAAACGTAAACACTCAAACTGTTAGTGGTAACGAACGCTTCATCCTAGAAGAGTGAATATTGGGCACCTAAGTGGACTTAGTGAACTGATCATTACCACAAGATTCATCAGGATCGGATGAAAGAATATTTGCCGACTATTCAGAAAACCAGTAGTTTTTTGGAAGCTTGGCACACCTTTCCAATGAAAGTGTCTTACGCAGTCTCTGCTTGTCGCTACTTCAAGACGAAACAAACGGTAGAGACAGAACTTAGAACTCTTTTATTTGTTGAAGTTTCAAAAAGCTAGCGCAAACCGTGTTTGATTTAGAGTTCCAAACACATCTATCTATATAGGAAAAAACAGAGTGAAACCTAAAAAATCAAAGTGTCAATGGAAACGAACGCTTCAAGCAAGGAGAATGAAAATTGGGCAGCTAAGTGGACTTATTGAATTGATCATTACCACAGAGAATCATGAAGATTGGGTGAACAAATATTTGCCGAGATTTCAGAAATCCAGTAGTTTTTTGGAAGCTTGGCACACCTTTGAAATGAAAGTGTCTTTCGGCATTCCCTGTTGGGGTACTTCAAGAGGAAACAAACCATAGAGATAGAACTTAGAACTACATTATTTTGTCAAGTTTCAAAAACTAGCACAAACCGTGTTTGATTGATTCAGAGTTCCAAACACATCTATCTATATGGGAGAAAACAGAGTGAAACGTAAAAACTCAAACTGTTACTGGTAATGAACGCTTCATCCTAGAATAGTGAATATTGGGCAGCTAAGTGGACTTGGTGAACTGATCATTACCACAAGAATCATCAGGATCGGATGAAAAAATATTGCCGACTATTCAGAAAACAAGTAGTTTTTTGGAAGCTTGGCACACCTTTCAAATGAAAGTGTCTTACGCAGTTTCTGCTTGTGGCTACTTCAAGAGGAAACAAAACATAGAGACAGAACTTAGAACTAAATTATTTTGTGAAGTTTCAAAAAGCTAGCACAAACCGTGTTTGATTTAGAGTTCTAAACACATCTATCTATATAGGAGAAAACAGAGTGAAACCTAAAAATTCAAAGTGTCACTGGATGCGAACGCTTCAAGCAAGAAGAATGAAAATTTTGCAGCTAAGTGGACTTATTGAAATGATCATTACCACACAGAATCAGGAAGATTGGGTGAAAAAAATTTGCCGAGATTTCAGAAAACCAGTAACTTTTTGGAAGGAAGCTTGGCACACCTTTGAAATGAAAGTGTCTTTCGGCAGTCTCTGCTTGGGGTAATTCAAGAGGAAACAAACCACAAAGACAGAACTTAGAACTACTTTATTTGGACAAGTTTCAAGGAGCTAGCACAAACCGTGTTTGATTTAGACTTCCAACCACATCTATCTATATAGGAGGAAATAGAGTGAAACCTAAAAATTCGAAGTGTTACTGGAAACGAACGCTTCAAGCAAGAAGAGTGAAAATTGGGCAGCTAAGTGGACTTAGTGAACTGATCACTACCACAGAGAATCATCTAGATTGGGTGAACAAATATTTGCCGAGATTTCAGAAATCCAGTAGTTTTTTGGAAGCTTGGCACACCTTTGAAATGAAAGTGTCTTTCGGCAGTCTCTGTTGGGGTACTTCAAGAGGAAACAAACCATAGAGATAGAACTTAGAAGTACATTATTTTGTCAAGTTTCAAAAACTAGCACAAACCGTGTTTGATTGATTCAGAGTTCCAAACACATCTATCTATATGGGAGAAAACAGAGTGAAACGTAAAAACTCAAACTGTTACTGGTAACAAACGCTTCATCCTAGAAGAGTGAATATTGGGCAGATAAGTGGACTTGGTGAACTGATCATTACCACAAGAATCATCAGGATCGGATGAAAAAATATTTGCCGACTATTCAGAAAGCAAGTAGATTTTGGAAGATTGGCACACCTTTCAAATGAAAGTGTCTTACGCAGTTTCTGCTTGTGGCTACTTCAAGAGGAAACAAAACATAGAGACAGAACTTAGAACTAAATTATTTTGTGAAGTTTCAAAAAGCTAGCACAAACCGTGTTTGATTTAGAGTTCTAAACACATCTATCTATATAGGAGAAAACAGAGTGAAACCTAAAAATTCAAAGTGTCACTGGAAACGAACGCTTCAAGCAAGAAGAATGAAAATTGGGCAGCTAAGTGGACTTATTGAATTGATCATTACCACAGAGAATCAGGAAGATTGGGTGAAAAAAAATTTGCCGAGATTTCAGAAAACCAGTAACTTTTTGGAAGGAAGCTTGGCACACCTTTGAAATGAAAGTGTCTTTCGGCAGACTCTGTTGGGGTACTTCAAGAGGAAACAAACCATAGAGATAGAACTTAGATCTACTTTATTTTGTCAAGTTTCAAGGAGCTGGCACAGACCGTGTTTGATTCAGAGTTCCAAACACATCTATCTATATGGGAGAAAACAGAGTGAAACGTAAAAACTCAAACTGTTACTGGTAACGAACGCTTCATCCTAGAAGAGTGAATATTGGGCAGCTAAGTGGACTTAGTGAACTGATCATTACCACAAGATTCATGAGGATCAGATGAAAGAATATTTGCCGATTATTCAGAAAACCAGTAGTTTTTTGGAAGCTTGGCACACCTTTCCAATGAAAGTGTCTTACGCAGTCTCTGCTTGTCGCTACTTCAAGACGAAACAAACCGTAGAGACAGAACTTAGAACTCTTTTATTTGGTCAAGTTTCAAAAAGCTAGCACAAACCGTGTTTGATTTAGAGTTCCAAACACATCTATCTATATAGGAAAAAACAGAGTGAAACCTAAAAATTCAAACTGTCAATGGAAACGAACGCTTCAAGCAAGGAGAATGAAAATTGGGCAGCTAAGTGGACTTATTGAATTGATCATTACCACAGAGAATCATGAAGATTGGGTGAACAAATATTTGCCGAGATTTCAGAAATCCAGTAGTTTTTTGGAAGCTTGGCACACCTTTGAAATGAAAGTGTCTTTCGGCAGTCTCTGTTGGGGTACTTCAAGAGGAAACAAACCATAGAGATAGAACTTAGAACTACATTATTTTGTCAAGTTTCAAAAACTAGCACAAACCGTGTTTGATTCAGAGTTCTAAACACATCTATCTATATGGTAGAAAACAGAGTGAAACGTAAAAACTCAAACTGTTACTGGTAACGAACGCTTCATACTAGAAGAGTGAATAATGGGCAGGTAAGTGGACTTAGTGAACTGATCATTACCACAAGAATCATCAGGATCGGATGAAAAAATATTTGCCGACTATTCAGAAAACAAGTAGTTTTTTGGAAGCTTGGCACACCTTTCAAATTAATGTGTCTTACGCAGTTTCTGCTTGTGGCTACTTCAAGAGGAAACAAACCATAGAGACAAAACTTAGAACTACTTTATTTTGTGAAGTTTCAAAAAGCTAGCACAAACCGTGTTTGATTTAGACTTCCAACCACATCTATCTATATAGGAGGAAATAGAGTGAAACCTAAAAATTCGAAGTGTTACTGGAAACGAACGCTTCAAGCAAGAAGAGTGAAAATTGGGCAGCTAAGTGGACTTAGTGAACTGATCACTACCACAGAGAATCATCTAGATTGGGTGAAAAAATATTTGCCGAGATTTCAGAAATCCAGCAGTTTTTTGGAAGCTTGGCACACCTTTGAAATGAAAGTGTCTTTCGGCAGTCTCTGTTGGGGTACTTCAAGAGGAAACAAACCATAGAGATAGAACTTAGAACTACTTTATTTTTTCAAGTTTCAAGGAGCTGGCCCAAACCGTGTTTGATTCAGAGTTCCAAACACATCTATCTATATGGGAGAAAACAGAGTGAAACGTAAAAACTCAAACTGTTACTGGTAACTAACGCTTCATCCTAGAAGAGTGAATATTGGGCAGCTAAGTGGACTTAGTGAACTGATCATTACCACAAGAATCATCAGGATCGGATGAAAGAATATTTGCCGACTATTCAGAAAACCAGTAGTTTTTTTTAAGCTTGGCACACCTTTCCAATGAAAGTGTCTTATGCAGTCTCTGCTTGTCGCTACTTCAAGACGAAACAAACCGTAGAGATAGAACTTAGAACACTTTTTTTGGTGAAGTTTCAAAAAGCTAGCACAAACCGTGTTTGATTTAGAGTTCCAAACACATCTATCTATATAGGAAAAAACAGAGTGAAACCTAAAAATTCAAAGTGGCAATGGAAACGAACGCTTCAAGAAGGAGAATAAAAATTCGGCAGCTAAGTGGACTTATTGAATTGATCATTACCACAGAGAATCATGAAGATTGGGTGAACAAATATTTGCCGAGATTTCAGAAATCCAGTAGTTTTTTGGAAGCTTGGCACACCTTTGAAATGAAAGTGTCTTTCGGCAGTCTCTGTTGGGGTACTTCAAGAGGAAACAAACCATAGAGATAGAAAGTAGAACTACATTATTTTGTCAAGTTTCAAAAACTAGCACAAACCGTGTTTGATTGATTCAGAGTTCCAAACACATCTATCTATATGGGAGAAAACAGAGTGAAACGTAAAAACTCAAACTGTTACTGGTAATGTACGCTTCATCCTAGAATAGTGAATATTGGGCAGCTAAGTGGACTTGGTGAACTGATCATTACCACAAGAATCATCAGGATCGGATGAAAAAATATTGCCGACTATTCAGAAAACAAGTAGTTTTTTGGAAGCTTGGCACACCTTACAAATGAAAGTGTCTTACCCAGTTTCTGCTTGTGCCTACTTCAAGAGGAAACAAAACATAGAGACAGAACTTAGAACTAAATTATTTTGTGAAGTTTCAAAAAGCTAGCACAAACCGTGTTTGATTTAGAGTTCTAAACACATCTATCTATATAGGAGAAAACAGAGTGAAACCTAAAATTTCAAAGTGTCACTGGATGTGAACGCTTCAAGCAAGAAGAATGAAAATTTTGCAGCTAAGTGGACTTATTGAATTGATCATTACCACACAGAATCAGGAAGATTGGGTGAAAAAAAATTTGCCGAGATTTCAGAAATCCAGTAACTTTTTGGAAGGAAGCTTGGCACACCTTTGAAATGAAAGTGTCTTTCGGCAGTCTCTGCTTGGGGTAATTCAAGAGGAAACAAACCACAAAGACAGAACTTAGAACTACTTTATTTGGACAAGTTTCAAGGAGCTAGCACAAACCGTGTTTGATTTAGACTTCCAACCACATCTATCTATATAGGAGGAAATAGAGTGAAACCTAAAAATTCGAAGTGTTACTGGAAACGAACGCTTCAAGCAAGAAGAGTGTAAATTGGGCAGCTAAATGGACTTAGTGAACTGATCACTAACACAGAGAATCATCTAGATTGGGTGAGAAAATATTTGCCGAGATTTCAGAAATCCAGTAGTTTTTTGGAAGCTTGGCACACCTTTGAAATGAAAGTGTCTTTCGGCACTCTCTGTTGGGGTACTTCAAGAGGAAACAAACCATAGAGATAGAACTTAGAAGTACATTATTTTGTCAAGTTTCAAAAACTAGCACAAACCGTGTTTGATTGATTCAGAGTTCCAAACACATCTATCAATATGGGAGAAAACAGAGTGAAACGTAAAAACTCAAACTGTTACTGGTAACGAACGCTTCATCCTAGAAGAGTGAATATTGGGCAGATAAGTGGACTTGGTGAACTGATCATTACCACAAGAATCATCAGGATAGGATGAAAAAATATTTGCCGACTATTCAGAAAGCAAGTAGATTTTGGAAGCTTGGCACACCTTTCAAATGAAAGTGTCTTACGCAGTTTCTGCTTGTGCCTACTTCAAGAGGAAACAAAACATAGAGACAGAACTTAGAACTAAATTATTTTGTGAAGTTTCAAAAAGCTAGCACAAACCGTGTTTGATTTAGAGTTCTAAACACATCTATCTATATAGGAGAAAACAGAGTGAAACCTAAAAATTCAAAGTGTCACTGGAAACGAACGCTTCAAGCAAGAAGAATGAAAATTGGGCAGCTAAGTGGACTTATTGAATTGATCATTACCACAGAGAATCAGGAAGATTGGGTGAAAAAAAATTTGCCGAGATTTCAGAAAACCAGTAACTTTTTGGAAGGAAGCTTGGCACACCTTTGAAATGAAAGTGTCTTTCGGCAGTCTCTGCTTGGGATAATTCAAGAGGAAACAAACCACAAAGACAGAACTTAGAACTACTTTTTTGGACAAGTTTCAAGGAGCTAGCACAAACCGTGTTTGATTTAGACTTCCAACCACATCTATCTATATAGGAGGAAATAGAGTGAAACCTAAAAATTCGAAGTGTTACTGGAAACGAACGCTTCAAGCAAGAAGAGTGAAAATTGGGCAGCTAAGTGGACTTAGTGAACTGATCACTACCACAGAGAATCATCTAGATTGGGTGAAAAAATATTTGCCGAGATTTCAGAAATCCAGCAGTTTTTTGGAAGCTTGGCACACCTTTGAAATGAAAGTGTCTTTCGGCAGTCTCTGTTGGGGTACTTCAAGAGGAAACAAACCATAGAGATAGAACTTAGATCTACTTTATTTTGTCAAGTTTGAAGGACCTGGCACAGACCGTGTTTGATTCAGAGTTCCAAACACATCTATCTATATGGGAGAAAACAGAGTGAAACGTAAAAACTCAAACTGTTACTGGTAACGAACGCTTCATCCAAGAAGAGTGAATATTGGGCAGCTAATGGACTTAGTGAACTGATCATTACCACAAGAATCATCAGGATCGGATGAAAGAATATTTGCCGACTATTCAGAAAACCAGTAGTTTTTTGGAAGCTTGGCACACCTTTCCAATGAAAGTGTCTTACGCAGTCTCTGCTTGTCGCTACTTCAAGACGAAACAAACCGTAGAGACAGAACTTAGAACTCTTTTATTTGGTGAAGTTTCAAAAAGCTAGCACAAACCGTGTTTGATTTAGAGTTCCAAACACATCTATCTATATAGGAAAAAACAGAGTGAAACCTAAAAATTCAAAGTGTCAATGGAAACGAACGCTTCAAGCAAGGAGAATGAAAATTGGGCAGCTAAGTGGACTTATTGAATTGATCATTACCACAGAGAATCATGAAGATTGGGTGAAGAAATATTTGCCGAGATTTCAGAAATCCAGTAGTTTTTTGGAAGCTTGGCACACCTTTGAAATGAAAGTGTCTTTCGGCAGTCTCTGTTGGGGTACTTCAAGAGGAAACAAACCATAGAGATAGAACTTAGAACTACATTATTTTGTCAAGTTTCAAAAACTAGCACAAACCGTGTTTGATTCAGAGTTCGAAACACATCTATCTATATGGTAGAAAACAGAGTGAAACGTAAAAACTCAAACTGTTACTGGTAACGAACGCTTCATCCTAGAAGAGTGAATATTGGGCAGCTAAGTGGACTTAGTGAACTGATCATTACCACAAGAATCATCAGGATCGGATGAAAAAATATTTGCCGACTATTCAGAAAACAAGTAGTTTTTTGGAAGCTTGGCACACCTTTCAAATTAATGTGTCTTACGCAGTTTCTGCTTGTGGCTACTTCAAGAGGAAACAAACCATAGAGACAAAACTTAGAACTACTTTATTTTGTGAAGTTTCAAAAAGCTAGCACAAACCGTGTTTGATTTAGACTTCCAACCACATCTATCTGTATAGGAGGAAATAGAGTGAAACCTAAAAATTCGAAGTGTTACTGGAAACGAACGCTTCAAGCAAGAAGAGTGAAAATTGGGCAGCTAAGTGGACTTAGTGAACTGATCACTACCACAGAGAATCATCTAGATTTGGTGAAAAAATATTTGCCGAGATTTCAGAAATCCAGCAGTTTTTTGGAAGCTTGGCACACCTTTGAAATGAAAGTGTCTTTCGGCAGTCTCTGTTGGGGTACTTCAAGAGGAAACAAACCATAGAGATAGAACTTAGAACTACTTTATTTTTTCAAGTTTCAAGGAGCTGGCCCAAACCGTGTTTGATTCAGAGTTCCAAACACATCTATCTATATGGGAGAAAACAGAGTGAAACGTAAAAACTCAAACTGTTACTGGTAACTAACGCTTCATCCTAGAAGAGTGAATATTGGGCAGCTAAGTGGACTTAGTGAACTGATCATTACCAAAAGAATCATCAGGATCGGATGAAAGAATATTTGCCGACTATACAGAAAACCAGTAGTTTTTTTTAAGATTGGCACACCTTTCCAATGAAAGTGTCTTATGCAGTCTCTGCTTGTCGCTACTTCAAGACGAAACAAACCGTAGAGATAGAACTTAGAACTCTTTTATTTGGTGAAGTTTCAAAAAGCTAGCACAAACCGTGTTTGATTTAGACTTCCAAACACATCTATCTATATAGGAAAAAACAGAGTGAAACCTAAAAATTCAAAGTGGCAATGGAAACGAACGCTTCAAGAAGGAGAATGAAAATTCGGCAGCTAAGTGGACTTATTGAATTGATCATTACCACAGAGAATCATGAAGATTGGGTGAACAAATATTTGCCGAGATTTCAGAAATCCAGTAGTTTTTTGGAAGCTTGGCACACCTTTGAAATGAAAGTGTCTTTCGGCAGTCTCTGTTGGGGTACTTCAAGAGGAAACAAACCATAGAGATAGAACTTAGAACTACATTATTTTGTCAAGTTTCAAAAACTAGCACAAACCGTGTTTGATTGATTCAGAGTTCCAAACACATCTATCTATATGGGAGAAAACAGAGTGAAACGTAAAAACTCAAACTGTTACTGGTAACGAACGCTTCATCCTAGAAGAGTGAATATTGGGCAGCTAAGTGGACTTAGTGAACTGATCATTACCACAAGAATCATCAGGATCGAATAAAAGAATATTTGCCGACTATTCAGAAAACCAGAAGTTTTTTGGAAGCTTGGCACACCTTTCCAATGAAAGTGTCTTACGCAGTCTCTGCTTGTCGCTACTTCAAGACGAAACAAACCGTAGAGACAGAACTTAGAACTCTTTTATTTGGTGAAGTTTCAAAAAGCTAGTACAAACCGTGTTTGATTTAGAGTTCCAAACACATCTATCTATATAGGAAAAAACAGAGTGAAACCTAAAAATTCAAAGTGTCAATGGAAACGAACGCTTCAAGGAAGGAGAATGAAAATTGGGCAGCTAAGTGGACTTATTGAATTGATCATTACCACAGAGAATCATGAAGATTGGGTGAACAAATATTTGCCGAGATTTCAGAAATCCAGTAGTTTTTTGGAAGCTTGGCACACCTTTGAAATGAAAGTGTCTTTCGGCAGTCTCTGTTGGGGTACTTCAAGAGGAAACAAACCATAGAGATAGAACTTAGAACTACATTATTTTGTCAAGTTTCAAAAACTAGCACAAACCGTGTTTGATTCAGAGTTCGAAACACATCTATCTATATGGTAGAAAACAGAGTGAAACGTAAAAACTCAAACTGTTACTGGTAACGAACGCTTCATCCTAGAAGAGTGAATATTGGGCAGCTAAGTGGACTTAGTGAACTGATCATTACCACAAGAATCATCAGGATCGGATGAAAAAATATTTGCCGACTATTCAGAAAACAAGTAGTTTTTTGGAAGCTTGGCACACCTTTCAAATTAATGTGTCTTACGCAGTTTCTGCTTGTGGCTACTTCAAGAGGAAACAAACCATAGAGACAAAACTTAGAACTACTTTATTTTGTGAAGTTTCAAAAAGCTAGCACAAACCATTTTTGATTTAGATTTCCAACCACATCTATCTATATAGGAGAAAATAGAGTGAAACCTAAAAATTCGAAGTGTTACTGGAAACGAACGCTTCATCATAGAAGAGTGAATATTGGGCAGCTAAGTGGACTTAGTGAACTGATCAACACACAGAGAATCATGAAGATTGGGTGAAAAAAAATTTGCCGAGATTTGAGAAAACCAGTACTTTTTTGGAAGCTTGGCACACCTTTGAAATTAAAGTGTCTTTCGGCAGTCTCTGCTTGGGGTAATTCAAGAGGCAACAAACCACAAAGACAGAACATAGAACTACTTTATTTTGTCAAGTTTCAAGGAGCTAGCAGAAACCGTGTTTGATTTAGACTTCCAACCACATCTATCTATATAGGAGGAAACAGAGTGAAACCTAAAAATTCGAAGTGTTCCTGGAAACGAACGATTCAAGCAAGAAGAGTGAAAATTGGGCAGCTAAGTGGACTTGGTGAACTGATCATTACCACAGAGAATCATCTAGATTGGGTGAACAAATATTTGCCGAGATTTCAGAAATCCAGCAGTTTTTTGGAAGCTTGGCACACCTTTGAAATGAAAGTGTCTTTCCGCAGTCTCTGTTGGGGTACTTCAAGAGGAAACAAACCATAGAGATAGAACTTAGAACTACTTTATTTTGTCAAGTTTCAAGGAGCTAGAACAAACCGTGTTTGTTCAGAGTTCAGAACACATCTATCTATATGGAGAAAACAGAGTGAAACGTAAAAACTCAAACTGTTACTGGTAACGAACGCTTCATCCTAGAAGAGTGAATATTTTGCAGCTAAGTGGACTTAGTGAACTGATCATTACCGCAAGAATCATCAGGATCGGCTGAAAAAATATTTGCCGACTATTCAGAAAACCAGTAGTTTTTTGGAAGCTTGGCACACCTTTCCAATGAAAGTGTCTTACGCAGTCTCTGCTTGTGGCTACTTCAAGAGGAAACAAACCATAGAGACAGAACTTAGAACTACTTTATTTTGTGAAGTTTCAAAAAGCTAGCACAAACCGTGTTTGATTTAGAGTTCCAAACACATCTATCTATATAGGAGAAAACAGAGTGAAACCTAAAAATTCAAAGTGTCACTGGAAACGAACGCTTCAAGCAAGAAGAATGAAAATTGGGCAGCTAAGTGGACTTATTGAATTGATCATTACCACAGAGAATCATGAAGATTGTTTGAAAAAATAATTTGCCGAGATTTCAGAAAACCAGTACTTTTTTGGAAGTTTGGCACACCTTTGAAATGAAAGTGTCTTTCGGCAGTCTCTGCTTGGGGTAAGTCAAGATTAAACAAACCACAAAGACAGAACATATAACTACTTTATTTTGTCAAGTTTCAAGGAGCTAGCACAAACCGTGTTTCATTTAGACTTCCAACCACATCTATCTATACTGGAGGAAAGAGAGTGAAACCTAAAAATTCGAAGTGTTCCTGGATACGAACGCTTCAAGCAAGAAGAGTGAAAATTGGGCAGCTAAGTGGACTTGGTGAACTGATCATTACCACAGAGAGTCATCTAGAGTGGGTGAAAAAATATTTGCCGAGATTTCAGAAATCCAGCAGTTTTTTGGAAGCTTGGCACACCTTTGAAATGAAAGTGTCTTTCGGCAGTCTCTTTTCGGGTACTTCAAGAGGAAACAAACCATACACACAGAACTTAGAACTACTTTTTTTTGTCAAGTTTCAAGGAGCTAGCACAAACCGTGTTTGATTCAGAGTTCCAAACACATCTATCTATATGGGAGAAAACAGAGTGAAACGTAAAAACTCAAACTGTTACTGGTAATGAACGCTTCATCCTAGAAGAGTGAATATTGGGCAGCTAAGTGGACTTAGTGAAGTGATCTTTACCACAAGAATCATCAGGATCGGCTGAAAAAATATTTGCCGACTATTCAGAAAACCAGTAGTTTTTTGGAAGCTTGGCACACCTTTCCAATGAAAGTGTCTTACGCAGTCTCTGCTTGTGCCTACTTCAAGAGGAAACAAACCATAGAGACAGAACTTACGACTACTTTATTTTGTGAAGTTTCAAAAAGCTAGCACAAACCGTGTTTGATTTAGAGTTCCAAACACATCTATCTATATAGGAGAAAACAGAGTGAAACCTAAAAATTCAAAGCGTCACTGGAAACGAACGCTTCAAGCAAGAGCAATGAAAATTGGACAGCTAAGTGGACTTATTGAATTGATCATTACCACAGAAAATCATGAAGATTGGGTGAAAAAAAATTTGCCGAGATTTCAGAAAACCAGTACTTTGTTGGAAGCTTGGCACACCTTTGAAATGAAAGTGTCTTTGGGCAGTCTCTGTTGGTGTACTTCAAGAGGAAACAAACCATAGAGATAGAACTTAGAACTACTTTATTTTTTCAAGTTTCAAGGAGCTACCACAAACCATTTTTGATTTAGATTTCCAACCACATATATCTATATAGGAGAAAACAGAGTGAAACCTAAAAATTCGAAGTGTCACTGGAAACGAACGCTTCATCATAGAAGAGTGAATATTGGGCAGCTAAGTGGACTTAGTGAACTGATCATTACCAGAAGAATCATCAAGATTGGATGAGAAAATATTTGCCGACTATTCAGAAAACCAGAAGTTTTTTGGAAGCTTGCCACACCTTTCCAATGAAAGTGTCTTAGCAGTCTCTGCTTGTGGCTACTTCAAGAGGAAACAAACCATAGAGACAGAACTTGGAACTACTTTATTTTGTGAAGTTTCAAAAGCTAGCACAAACCGTGTTTGATTTAGAGTTCCAAACACATCTATCTATATAGGAGAAAACAGAGTGAAACCTAAAAATTCAAAGTGTCACTGGAAACGAAAGCTTCAAGCAAGAAGAATGAAAATTGGGCAGCAAAGTGGACTTATTGAATTGATCATTACCACAGAGAATCATGAAGATTGGGTGAAAAAAAATTTGCCGAGATTT
Organism: Callospermophilus lateralis; assembly: GCF_048772815.1. Classification (NCBI taxonomy): domain Eukaryota; kingdom Metazoa; phylum Chordata; class Mammalia; order Rodentia; family Sciuridae; genus Callospermophilus; species Callospermophilus lateralis. The sequence goes on from NW_027515320.1 coordinate 44,043, forward strand.
CAGAAAACCAGTAGTTTTTTGGAAGCTTGGCACACCTTTGAAATGAAAGTGTCTTTCGGCAGTCTCTGCTTGGGTTAATTCAAGAGGAAACAAACCACAAAGACAGAACATAGAACTACTTTATTTTGTAAAGTTTCAAGGAGCTAGCAGAAACCGTGTTTGATTTAGACTTCCAACCACATCTATCTATATAGGAGGAAACAGAGTGAAACCTAAAAATTCGAAGTGTTCCGGGAAACGAACGATTCAAGCAAGAAGAGTGAAAATTGGGCAGCTAATTGGACTTGGTGAACTGATCATTACCACAGAGAATCATCTAGATTGGGTGAACAAATATTTGCCGAGATTTCAGAAATCCAGCAGTTTTTTGGAAGCTTGGCACACCTTTGAAATGAAAGAGTCTTTCCGCAGTCTCTGTTGGGGTACTTCAAGAGGACACAAACCATACAGACAGAACTTTGAACTACTTTATTTTGTCAAGTTTCAAGGAGCTAGAACAAACCGTGTTTGATTCAGAGTTCCCAACACATCTATCCATATGGGAGAAAACAGAGTGAAACGTAAAAACTCAAACTGTTACTGGTAACGAACGCTTCATCCTAGAAGAGTGAATATTGGGCAGCTAAGTGGACTTAGTGAACTGATCATTACCACAAGAATCATCAGGATCGGCTGAAAAAATATTTGCCGACTATTCAGAAAACCAGTAGTTTTTTGGAAGCTTGGCACACCTTTCCAATGAAAGTGTCTTACGCAGTCTCTGCTTGTGGCTACTTCAAGAGGAAACAAACCATAGAGACAGAACTTAGAACTACTTTATTTTGTGAAGTTTCAAAAAGCTAGCACAAACCGTGTTTGATTTAGAGTTCCAAACACATCTATCTATATAGGAGAAAACAGAGTGAAACCTAAAAATTCGAAGTGTTACTGGAAATGAACGCTTCAAGCCAGAAGAGTGAAAATTGGGCAGCTATGTGGACTTAGTGAAGTGATCATTACCACAGAGAATCATCTAGATTGGGTGAAAAAATATTTGCCGAAATTCCAGAAATCCAGCAGTTTTTTCGAAGCTTGGCACACCTTTGAAATGAAAGTGTCTTTCGGCAGTTGGGGTACTTCAAGAGGAAACAAACCATATAGATAGAAGTGTTACTGGAAACGAATGCTTCAAGCAAGAAGAGTGAAAATTGGGCAGCTAAGTGGACTTAGTGAACTGATCATTACCACAGAGAATCATCTAGATTGGTTGAAAAAATATTTGCCGAGATTTCAGAAATCCAGCAGTTTTTTGCAAGCTTGGCACACCTTTGAAATGAAAGTGTCTTTCGGCAGTCTCTGTTGGGGTACTTCTAGAGGAAACAAACCATAGAGATAGAACTTAGAACTACTTTATTTTGTCAAGTTTCAAGGAGCTAGCAAAAACCGTGTTTGATTCAGAGTTCCAAACACATCTATCTATATGGGAGAAAACAGAGTGAAACGTAATAACTCAAACTGTTACTGGTAACGAACGCTTAATCGTAGAAGAGTGAATATTGGGCAGCTAACTGGACTTAGTGTACTGATCATTACCACAAGAATCATCATGATCGGATGAAAAAATGTTTGCCGACTATTCAGAAACCATTAGTTTTTTGGAAGCTTGGCACACCTTTCCAATGAAAGTGTCTTACGCAGTCTCTGCTTGTTGCTACTTCAAGAGGAAACAAACCACAAAGACAGAACTTAGAACTACTTTATTTTGTCAAGTTTCAAGCATATAGCACAAACCGTGTTTGATTTAGACTTCCAACCACATCTATCTATATAGGAGAAAACAGAGTGAAACCTAAAAATTGGAAGTGTTACTGGAAACGAACCCTTCAAGCAAGAAGAGTGAAAATTGGGCAGCTAAGTGGACTTAGTGAACTGACCATTACCACAGAGAATCAACTAGATTGGGTGAAAAAATATTTGCCGAGATTTCAGAAATCCAGCAGTTTTTTGGAAGCTTGGCACACCTTTGAAATGAAAGTGTCTTTCGGCAGTCTCTGTTGGGGTACTTCAAGAGGAAACAAACCATAGAGATAGAACTTAGAACTACATTATTTTGTCAAGTTTCAAGGAGCTAGCACAAACCGTGTTTGATTCAGAGTTCCAAACACATCTATCTATATGGGAGAAAACAGAGTGAAACTTAAAAACTCAAACTGTTACTGGTAACGAACGCTTCATCCTAGAAGAGTGAATATTGGGCAGCTAAGTGGACTTAGTGAACTGATCATTACGACAAGAATCATCAGGATCGGATGAAAAAATATTTGCCGACTATTCAGAAAACCAGTAGTTTTTTGGAAGCTTGGCACACCTTTCCAATGAAAGTGTCTTACGCAGTCTCTGCTTGTGGCTACTTAAAGAGGAAACAAACCATAGAGACAGAACTTAGAACTACTTTACTTTTTGAAGTTTCAAAAAGCTAGCACAAACCGTGTTTGATTTAGAGTTCCAAACACATCTATCTATATAGGAGAAAACAGAGTGAAACCTAAAAATTCAAAGTGTCACTGGAAATGAACGCTTCAAGCAAGAAGAATGAAAATTGGGCAGCTAAGTGGACTTACTGAATTGATCATTACCACAGAGAATCATGAAGATTGGGTGAAAAAATATTTGCCGAGATTTCAGAAATCCAGCAGTTTTTTGGAAGTTTGGCACACCTTTGAAATGAAAGTGTCTTTCGGCAGTCTCTGTTGGGGTTCTTCAAGAGGAAACAAACCACAAAGACAGAACTTAGAACTACTTTATTTTGTCAAGTTTCAAGGAGCTAGCACAAACCGTGTTTGATTTAGACTTCCAACCACATCTATCTATATAGGAGGAAACAGAGTGAAACCTAAAAATTCGAAGTGTTACTGGAAATGAACTCATCAAGCAAGAAGAGTGAAAATTGGGCAGCTAAGTGGACTTGGTGAACTGATCATTACCACAGAGAAACATCTAGATTGGGTGAAAAAATATTTGCCGAGATTTCAGAAATCCAGCAGTTTTTTGGAAGCTTGGCACACCTTTGAAATGAAAGTGTCTTTCGGCAGTCTCTGTTGGGGTACTTCAAGAGGAAACAAACCATAGAGATAGAACTTAGAACTACTTTATTTTGTCAAGTTTCAAAACGCTAGCACAAACCGTGTTTGATTCAGAGTTCCAAACACATCTATCTATATTGGAGAAAACAGAGAGAAACGTAATATCTCAAACTGTTACTGGAAACGAATGCTTCAACCTAGAAGAGTGAATATTGGGAAGCTAAGTGGACTTAGTGAACTGATCATTACCACAAGAATCATCAGGATCAGATGAAAAAATATTTGCAGACTATTCAGAAAACCAGTAGTTTTTTGGAAGCTTGGCACACCTTTCCTATGAAAGTGTCTTACGCAGTCTCTGCTTGTGTCTACTTCAAGAGGAAACAAACCATAGAGACAGAACTTAGAACTACTTTATTTTGTGAGGGTTCAAAAAGCTAGCACAAACGTGTTTGATTTAGAGTTCCAAACACATCTATCTATATAGGAGAAAACAGAGTGAAACCTAAAAATTCAAAGTGTCACTGGAAATGAACGCTTCAAGCAAGAAGAATGAAAATTGGGCAGCTAAGTGGACTTATTGAATTGATCATTACCACAGAGAATCATGAAGATTGGGAGAAAAAAAATTTGCCGAGATTTGAGAAAACCAGTACTTTTTTGGAAGCTTGGCACACCTTTGAAATGAAAGTGTCTTTCGGCAGTCTCTTTTCGGGTACTTCAAGAGGAAACAAACCATACACACAGAACTTAGAACTACTTTTTTTTGTCAAGTTTCAAGGAGCTAGCACAAACCGTGTTTGATTCAGAGTTCCAAACACATCTATCTATATGGGAGAAAACAGAGTGAAACGTAAAAACTCAAACTGTTACTGGTAATGAACGCTTCATCCTAGAAGAGTGAATATTGGGCAGCTAAGTGGACTTAGTGAAGTGATCTTTACCACAAGAATCATCAGGATCGGCTGAAAAAATATTTGCCGACTATTCAGAAAACCAGTAGTTTTTTGGAAGCTTGGCACACCTTTCCAATGAAAGTGTCTTACGCAGTCTCTGCTTGTGCCTACTTCAAGAGGAAACAAACCATAGAGACAGAACTTACGACTACTTTATTTTGTGAAGTTTCAAAAAGCTAGCACAAACCGTGTTTGATTTAGAGTTCCAAACACATCTATCTATATAGGAGAAAACAGAGTGAAACCTAAAAATTCAAAGCGTCACTGGAAACGAACGCTTCAAGCAAGAGCAATGAAAATTGGACAGCTAAGTGGACTTATTGAATTGATCATTACCACAGAAAATCATGAAGATTGGGTGAAAAAAAATTTGCCGAGATTTCAGAAAACCAGTACTTTGTTGGAAGCTTGGCACACCTTTGAAATGAAAGTGTCTTTGGGCAGTCTCTGTTGGTGTACTTCAAGAGGAAACAAACCATAGAGATAGAACTTAGAACTACTTTATTTTTTCAAGTTTCAAGGAGCTACCACAAACCATTTTTGATTTAGATTTCCAACCACATATATCTATATAGGAGAAAACAGAGTGAAACCTAAAAATTCGAAGTGTCACTGGAAACGAACGCTTCATCATAGAAGAGTGAATATTGGGCAGCTAAGTGGACTTAGTGAACTGATCATTACCAGAAGAATCATCAAGATTGGATGAGAAAATATTTGCCGACTATTCAGAAAACCAGAAGTTTTTTGGAAGCTTGCCACACCTTTCCAATGAAAGTGTCTTAGCAGTCTCTGCTTGTGGCTACTTCAAGAGGAAACAAACCATAGAGACAGAACTTGGAACTACTTTATTTTGTGAAGTTTCAAAAGCTAGCACAAACCGTGTTTGATTTAGAGTTCCAAACACATCTATCTATATAGGAGAAAACAGAGTGAAACCTAAAAATTCAAAGTGTCACTGGAAACGAAAGCTTCAAGCAAGAAGAATGAAAATTGGGCAGCAAAGTGGACTTATTGAATTGATCATTACCACAGAGAATCATGAAGATTGGGTGAAAAAAAATTTGCCGAGATTTCAGAAAACCAGTAGTTTTTTGGAAGCTTGGCACACCTTTGAAATGAAAGTGTCTTTCGGCAGTCTCTGCTTGGGTTAATTCAAGAGGAAACAAACCACAAAGACAGAACATAGAACTACTTTATTTTGTAAAGTTTCAAGGAGCTAGCAGAAACCGTGTTTGATTTAGACTTCCAACCACATCTATCTATATAGGAGGAAACAGAGTGAAACCTAAAAATTCGAAGTGTTCCGGGAAACGAACGATTCAAGCAAGAAGAGTGAAAATTGGGCAGCTAATTGGACTTGGTGAACTGATCATTACCACAGAGAATCATCTAGATTGGGTGAACAAATATTTGCCGAGATTTCAGAAATCCAGCAGTTTTTTGGAAGCTTGGCACACCTTTGAAATGAAAGAGTCTTTCCGCAGTCTCTGTTGGGGTACTTCAAGAGGACACAAACCATACAGACAGAACTTTGAACTACTTTATTTTGTCAAGTTTCAAGGAGCTAGAACAAACCGTGTTTGATTCAGAGTTCCCAACACATCTATCCATATGGGAGAAAACAGAGTGAAACGTAAAAACTCAAACTGTTACTGGTAACGAACGCTTCATCCTAGAAGAGTGAATATTGGGCAGCTAAGTGGACTTAGTGAACTGATCATTACCACAAGAATCATCAGGATCGGCTGAAAAAATATTTGCCGACTATTCAGAAAACCAGTAGTTTTTTGGAAGCTTGGCACACCTTTCCAATGAAAGTGTCTTACGCAGTCTCTGCTTGTGGCTACTTCAAGAGGAAACAAACCATAGAGACAGAACTTAGAACTACTTTATTTTGTGAAGTTTCAAAAAGCTAGCACAAACCGTGTTTGATTTAGAGTTCCAAACACATCTATCTATATAGGAGAAAACAGAGTGAAACCTAAAAATTCGAAGTGTTACTGGAAATGAACGCTTCAAGCCAGAAGAGTGAAAATTGGGCAGCTATGTGGACTTAGTGAAGTGATCATTACCACAGAGAATCATCTAGATTGGGTGAAAAAATATTTGCCGAAATTCCAGAAATCCAGCAGTTTTTTCGAAGCTTGGCACACCTTTGAAATGAAAGTGTCTTTCGGCAGTTGGGGTACTTCAAGAGGAAACAAACCATATAGATAGAAGTGTTACTGGAAACGAATGCTTCAAGCAAGAAGAGTGAAAATTGGGCAGCTAAGTGGACTTAGTGAACTGATCATTACCACAGAGAATCATCTAGATTGGTTGAAAAAATATTTGCCGAGATTTCAGAAATCCAGCAGTTTTTTGCAAGCTTGGCACACCTTTGAAATGAAAGTGTCTTTCGGCAGTCTCTGTTGGGGTACTTCTAGAGGAAACAAACCATAGAGATAGAACTTAGAACTACTTTATTTTGTCAAGTTTCAAGGAGCTAGCAAAAACCGTGTTTGATTCAGAGTTCCAAACACATCTATCTATATGGGAGAAAACAGAGTGAAACGTAATAACTCAAACTGTTACTGGTAACGAACGCTTAATCGTAGAAGAGTGAATATTGGGCAGCTAACTGGACTTAGTGTACTGATCATTACCACAAGAATCATCATGATCGGATGAAAAAATGTTTGCCGACTATTCAGAAACCATTAGTTTTTTGGAAGCTTGGCACACCTTTCCAATGAAAGTGTCTTACGCAGTCTCTGCTTGTTGCTACTTCAAGAGGAAACAAACCACAAAGACAGAACTTAGAACTACTTTATTTTGTCAAGTTTCAAGCATATAGCACAAACCGTGTTTGATTTAGACTTCCAACCACATCTATCTATATAGGAGAAAACAGAGTGAAACCTAAAAATTGGAAGTGTTACTGGAAACGAACGCTTCAAGCAAGAAGAGTGAAAATTGGGCAGCTAAGTGGACTTAGTGAACTGACCATTACCACAGAGAATCAACTAGATTGGGTGAAAAAATATTTGCCGAGATTTCAGAAATCCAGCAGTTTTTTGGAAGCTTGGCACACCTTTGAAATGAAAGTGTCTTTCGGCAGTCTCTGTTGGGGTACTTCAAGAGGAAACAAACCATAGAGATAGAACTTAGAACTACATTATTTTGTCAAGTTTCAAGGAGCTAGCACAAACCGTGTTTGATTCAGAGTTCCAAACACATCTATCTATATGGGAGAAAACAGAGTGAAACTTAAAAACTCAAACTGTTACTGGTAACGAACGCTTCATCCTAGAAGAGTGAATATTGGGCAGCTAAGTGGACTTAGTGAACTGATCATTACGACAAGAATCATCAGGATCGGATGAAAAAATATTTGCCGACTATTCAGAAAACCAGTAGTTTTTTGGAAGCTTGGCACACCTTTCCAATGAAAGTGTCTTACGCAGTCTCTGCTTGTGGCTACTTAAAGAGGAAACAAACCATAGAGACAGAACTTAGAACTACTTTACTTTTTGAAGTTTCAAAAAGCTAGCACAAACCGTGTTTGATTTAGAGTTCCAAACACATCTATCTATATAGGAGAAAACAGAGTGAAACCTAAAAATTCAAAGTGTCACTGGAAATGAACGCTTCAAGCAAGAAGAATGAAAATTGGGCAGCTAAGTGGACTTACTGAATTGATCATTACCACAGAGAATCATGAAGATTGGGTGAAAAAATATTTGCCGAGATTTCAGAAATCCAGCAGTTTTTTGGAAGTTTGGCACACCTTTGAAATGAAAGTGTCTTTCGGCAGTCTCTGTTGGGGTTCTTCAAGAGGAAACAAACCACAAAGACAGAACTTAGAACTACTTTATTTTGTCAAGTTTCAAGGAGCTAGCACAAACCGTGTTTGATTTAGACTTCCAACCACATCTATCTATATAGGAGGAAACAGAGTGAAACCTAAAAATTCGAAGTGTTACTGGAAATGAACTCATCAAGCAAGAAGAGTGAAAATTGGGCAGCTAAGTGGACTTGGTGAACTGATCATTACCACAGAGAAACATCTAGATTGGGTGAAAAAATATTTGCCGAGATTTCAGAAATCCAGCAGTTTTTTGGAAGCTTGGCACACCTTTGAAATGAAAGTGTCTTTCGGCAGTCTCTGTTGGGGTACTTCAAGAGGAAACAAACCATAGAGATAGAACTTAGAACTACTTTATTTTGTCAAGTTTCAAAACGCTAGCACAAACCGTGTTTGATTCAGAGTTCCAAACACATCTATCTATATTGGAGAAAACAGAGAGAAACGTAATATCTCAAACTGTTACTGGAAACGAATGCTTCAACCTAGAAGAGTGAATATTGGGAAGCTAAGTGGACTTAGTGAACTGATCATTACCACAAGAATCATCAGGATCAGATGAAAAAATATTTGCAGACTATTCAGAAAACCAGTAGTTTTTTGGAAGCTTGGCACACCTTTCCTATGAAAGTGTCTTACGCAGTCTCTGCTTGTGTCTACTTCAAGAGGAAACAAACCATAGAGACAGAACTTAGAACTACTTTATTTTGTGAGGGTTCAAAAAGCTAGCACAAACGTGTTTGATTTAGAGTTCCAAACACATCTATCTATATAGGAGAAAACAGAGTGAAACCTAAAAATTCAAAGTGTCACTGGAAATGAACGCTTCAAGCAAGAAGAATGAAAATTGGGCAGCTAAGTGGACTTATTGAATTGATCATTACCACAGAGAATCATGAAGATTGGGAGAAAAAAAATTTGCCGAGATTTGAGAAAACCAGTACTTTTTTGGAAGCTTGGCACACCTTGGAAATGAAAGTGTCTTTCGGCAGTCTCTGCTTGGGGTAATTCAAGAGGAAACAAACCACAAAGACAGAACTTAGAACTACTTTATTTTGTCAAGTTTCAAGGAGCTAGCACAAACCGTGTTTGATTTAGACTTCCAACCACATCTATCTATATAGGAGGAAATAGAGTGAAACCTAAAATTTCAAAGTGTCACTGGAAACGAACGCTTCAAGCAAGAAGAATGAAAATTGGGCAGCTAAGTGGACTTATTGAATTGATGATTACCACAGAGAATCATGAAGATTGGGTGAAAAAATATTTGCCGAGATTTCAGAAATCCAGTAGTTTTTTGGAAGCTTCGCACACCTTAGAAATGAAAGTGTCTTTTGGCAGTCTCTGTTGGGGTACTTCAAGAGGAAACAAACCATAGAGATAGAACTTAGAACTACTTTATTTTGTCAAGTTTCAAGAAGCTAGCACAAACCGTGTTTGATTCAGAGTTCCAAACACATCTATCTATATGGGAGAAAACAGAGTGAAACGTAAAAACTCAAACTGTTACTGGTAACGAACGCTTCATCTTAGTAGAGTGAATATTGGGCAGCTAAGTGGACTTAGTGTACTGATCATTACCACAAGAATCATCAGGATCGGATCAAAAAATATTTGCCGACTATTCAGAAAACCAGTAGTTTTTTGGAAGTTTGGCACACCTTTCCAATGAAAGTGTCTTACGCAGTCTCTGCTTGTGGCTACTTCAAGAGGAACAAACCATAGAGACAGAACTTAGAACTACATTATTTTGAGAAGTTTCAAAAAGCTAGAACAAACCGTGTTTGACTTAGAGTTCCAAACACATCTATCCATATAGGAGGAAATAGAGTGAAACCTAAAAATTCAAAGTGTCACTGGAAACGAACGCTTCAAGCAAGAAGAATGAAAATTGGGCAGCTAAGTGGACTTATTGAATTAATCATTACCACAGAAAATCATGAAGATTCGGTGAAAAAAAATTCTCCGAGATATCAGAAAACCAGTATCTTTTTGGAAGCTTGGCACATCTTTGAAATGAAAGTGTCTTTCGGCAGTCTCTGCTTGGGTAATTCAAGAGGAAACAAACCACAAAGACAGAACTTAGAACTACTTTATTTTGTCAAGTTTCAAGGAGCTAGCACAAAACGTGTTTGATTTAGACTTCCAACCACATCTATCTATATAGGAGGAAATAGAGTGAAACCTAAAAACTCGAAGTGTTACTGGAAATGAACGCTTCAAGCAAGAAGAGTGATAATTGGGCAGCTAATTGGACTTAGTGAACTGATCATTACCACAGAGAATCATCTAGATTGGGTGAAAAAATATTTGCCGAGATTTCATAAATCCAGCAGTTTTTTGGAAGCTTGGCACAACTTTGAAATGAAAGTGTCTTTCGGCAGTCTCGGTTGGGGTACTTCAAGAGGAAACAAACCATAGAGATAAAACTTAGAACTACTGTATTATGTCAAGTTTCAAGGAGCTAGTACAAACCGTGTTTGATTCAGAGTTCCAAACACATCTATCTCTATGGGAGAAAACAGAGTGAAACGTAAAAACTCAAACTGTTACTGGTAACCAACGCTTCATCCTAGAAGACTGAATATTGGGCAGCTAAGTGGACTTAGTGAACTGATCATTACCACAAGAATCATCAGGAACGGATGAAAAAATATTTGCCAACTATTCAGAAAACCAGTAGTTTTTTGGAAGCTTGGCACACCTTTCCAATGAAAGTGTCTTACGCAGTCTCTGCTTGTGGCTACTTCAAGAGGAAACAAACCATAGAGACAGAACTTAGAAACAGTTTATTTTGTGAAGTTCCAAAAAGCTAGCACAAACCGTGTTTGATTTAGAGTTCCAAACACATCTATCTATATAGGAGAAAACAGAGTGAAACCTAAAAATTCAAAGGGTCACTGGAAACGAACGCTTCAAGCAAGAAGAATGAAAATTGGGCAGCTAAGTGGACTTATTGAATTGATCATTACCACAGAGAATCATGAAGATTGGGTGAAAAAAAATTTGCCGATATATCAGAAAACCAGTACTTTCTTGGAAGGTTGGCACACCTTTGAAATGAAAGTGTCTTTCGGCAGTCTCTGCTTGGGGTAATTCAAGAGGAAACAAACCACAAAGACAGAACTTAGAACTACTTTAGTTTGTCAAGTTAAGGAGCTAGAACAAACCGTGTTTGATTTAGACTTCCAACCACATCTATCTATATAGGGGGAAATAGAGTGAAACCTAAAAATTCAAAGTGTCACTGGAAATGAACGCTTCAAGCAAGAAGAATGAAAATTGGGCAGCTAAGTGGACTTATTGAATTGATCATTACCACAGAGAATCATGGAACTAAAATTTGCCGAGATTTCAGAAAACCATTAGTTTTTTGGAAGCTTGGCAGACCTTTCCAATGAAAGTGTCTTACGCAGTCGCTGCTTGTGGCTACTTCAAGAGGAAACAAACCATAGAGACAGAACTTATTACTACTTCATTTTGTGAAGTTTCTAAAAGCTAGCACAAACCGTGTTTGATTTAGAGTTCCAAACACATCTATTTATATAGGAGAAAACAGAGTGAAACCTAAAAATTCAAAGTATCACTGGAAATGAACGCTTCAAGCAAGAAGAATGAAAATTGGGCAGCTAGGTGGAATTATGGAATTGATCATTACCAGAGAGAATCATGAAGATTGGGTGAAAAAAATTTGCCGAGATTACAGAAAACCAGTACTTTTTTGGAAGCTTGGCACACCGTTGAAATGAAAGTGTCTTTCGGCAGTCTCTGCTTTTGGTAATTCAAAAGGAAACAAACCACAAAGACAGAACTTAGAACTACTTTATTTAGTCAAGTTTCAAGGAGCTAGCACAAACCGTGTATGATTCAGAGTTCCAACCACATCTATCTATATAGGAGAAAACAGAGTGAAACCTAAAAATTCGAGGTGTCACTGGAAACGAACGTTTCATCATAGAAGAGTGAATATTGGGCAGCTAAGTGGACTTAGTGAACTGATCATTACCACAAGAATCACCAGGATCGGATGAAAAAATATTTGCCGACTATTCAGAAAACCAGAAGTTTTTTGGAAGCTTGCCACACCTTTCCAATGAAAGTGTCTTAGCAGTCTCTGCTTGTGCCTACTTCAAGAGGAAACAAACCATAGAGACAGAACTTAGAACTACTTTATTTTGTGAAATTTCAAAAAGCTAGCACAAACCGTGTTTGATTTAGAGTTCCAAACACATCTATCTATATAGGAGAAAACAGAGTGAAACCTAAAAATTCAAAGCGTCACTGGAAACGAACGCTTCAATTTAGAGCAATGAAAATTGGACAGCTAAGTGGACTTATTGAATTGATCATTACCACAGAAAATCATGAAGATTGGGTAAAAAAAAATTTGCCGAGATTTCAGAAAACCAGTACTTTTTTGGAAGCTTGGCACACCTTTGAAATGAAAGTGTCTTTCGGCAGCCTCTGTTGGTGTACTTCAAGAGGAAACAAACCATAGAGATAGAACTTAGAACTACTTTATTTTGTCAAGTTTCAAGGAGCTATCACAAACCATTTTTGATTTAGATTTCCAACCACATCTATCTATATAGGAGAAAATAGAGTGAAACCTAAAAATTCGAAGTGTCACTGGAAACGAACGCTTCATCATAGAAGAGTGAATATTGGGCAGCTAAGTGGACTTAGTGAACTGATCATTACCACAGAGAATCATGAAGATTGGGTGAAAAAAAATTTGCCGAGATTTGAGAAAACCAGTACTTTTTTGGAAGCTTGGCACACCTTTGAAATGAAAGTGTCTTTCGGCAGTCTCTGCTTGGGGTAATTCAAGAGGCAACAAACCACAAAGACAGAACATAGAGCTACTTTATTTTGTCAAGTTTCAAGGAGCTAGCAGAAACCGTGTTTGATTTAGACTTCTAACCACATCTATCTATATAGGAGGAAACAGAGTGAAACCTAAAAATTCGAAGTGTTCCTGGAAACGAACGCTTCAAGCAAGAAGAGTGAAAATTGGGCAGCTAAGTGGACTTGGTGAACTGATCGTTACCACAGAGAGTCATCTAGAGTGGGTGAAAAAATATTTGCCGAGATTTCAGAAATCCAGCAGTTTTTTGGAAGCTTGGCACACCATTGAAATGAAAGTGTCTTTCGGCAGTCTCTTTTCGGGTACTTCAAGAGGAAACAAACCAAACACACAGAACTTAGAACTACTTTTTTTTGTCAAGTTTCAAGGAGCTAGCACAAATCGTGTTTGATTCAGAGTTCCAAACACATCTATCCATATGGGAGAAAACAGAGTGAAACGTAAAAACTCAAACTGTTACTGGTAACGAACGCTTCATCCTAGAAGAGTGAATATTGGGCAGCTAAGTGGACTTAGTGAACTGATCATTACCACAAGAATCATCAGGATCGGATGAAAAAATATTTGCCGACTATTCAGAAAACCAGTAGTTTTTTGGAAGCTTGGCACACCTTTCCAATGAAAGTGTCTTACGCAGTCTCTGCTTGTGGCTACTTCAAGAGGAAACAAACCATAGAAAAAGAACTTACGAGTACTTTATTTTGTGAAGTTTCAAAAAGCTAGCACAAACCGTGTTTGATTTAGAGTTCCAAACACATCTATCTATATAGGAGAAAAAAGAGTGAAACCTAAAAATTCAAAGTGTCAATGGAAATGAACGCTTCAAGCAAGAAGAATGAAAATTGGGCAGCTAAGTGGACTTATGGAATTCATCGTTACCAGAGAGAATCATGAAGATTGGATGAAAAAAATTTGCCGAGATTTCAGAAAACCAGTACTTTTTTGGAAGCTTGGCACACCTTTGAAATGAAAGTGTCTTTCGGCAGTCTCTGCTTGGGGTATTTCAAGAGGAAACAAACCACAAAGACAGAACTTAGAACTACTTTATTTTGTCAAGTTTCAAGGAGCTAGCACCAACCGTGTTTGATTTAGACTTCCAACCACATCTATCTATATAGGAGGAAATAGAGTGAAACCTAAAATTTCGAAGTGTTACTGGAAACGAACGCATCAAGCAAGAAGAGTGAAAATTGGGCAGCATATGGACTTAGTGAACTGATCATTACCACAGAGAATCATCTAGATTGGGTGAAAAAATATTAGCCGAGATTTCAAAAATCCAGCAGTTTTTTGGAAGCTTGGCACACCTTTGAAATGAAAGTGTCTTTCGGCAGTCTCTGTTGGGGTACTTCACGAGGAAACAAACCATAGAGATAGAACTTAGAACTACTTTATTTTGTCAAGTTTCAAGAAGCTAGCATAAGCAGTGTTTGATTCAGAGTTCCAAACACATCTATCTATATGGGAGAAAACAGAGTGAAACGTAAAAACTCAAACTGTTACTGGTAATGAACGCTTCATCCTAGAAGAGTGAATATTGGGCAGCTAAGTGGACTTAGTGAAGTGATCTTTACCACAAGAATCATAAGGATCGGCTGAAAAAATATTTGCCGACTATTCAGAAAACCAGTAGTTTTTTGGAAGCTTGGCACACCTTTCCAATGAAAGTGTCTTACGCAGTCTCTGCTTGTGCCTACTTCAAGAGGAAACAAACCATAGAGACAGAACTTAGAACTACTTTATTTTGTGAAGTTTCAAAAAGCTAGCACAAACCGTGTTTGATTTAGAGTTCCAAACACATCTATCTATATAGGAGAAAAGAGAGTGAAACCTAAAAATTCAAAGCGTCACTGGAAATGAACGCTTCAAGCAAGAGCAATGAAAATTGGACAGCTAAGTGGACTTATTGAATTGATCATTACCACAGAAAATCATGAAGATTGGGTGAAAAAAAATTTGCCGAGATTTCAGAAAACCAGTACTTTTTTGGCAGCTTGGCACACCTTTGAAATGAAAGTGTCTTTCGGCAGTCTCTGTTGGTGTACTTCAAGAGGAAACAAACCATAGAGATAGAACTTAGAACTACTTTATTTTGTGAAGTTTCAAGGAGCTACCACAAACCATTTTTGATTTAGATTTCCAAACACATCTATCTATATAGGAGAAAACAGAGTGAAACCTAAAAATTCGAAGTGTCACTGGAAACGAACGCTTCATCATAGAAGAGTGAATATTGGGCAGCTAAGTGGACTTAGTGAACTGATCATTACCAGAAGAATCATCAAGATTGGATGAGAAAATATTTGCCGACTATTCAGAAAACCAGAAGTTTTTTGGAAGCTTGCCACACCTTTCCAATGAAAGTGTCTTAGCAGTCTCTGCTTGTGGCTAATTCAAGAGGAAACAAACCATAGAGACAGAACTTGGAACTACTTTATTTTGTGAAGTTTCAAAAGCTAGCACAAACCGTGTTTGATTTAGAGTTCCAAACACATCTATCTATATAGGAGAAAACAGAGTGAAACCTAAAAATTCAAAGTGTCACTGGAAACGAAAGCTTCAAGCAAGAAGAATGAAAATTGGGCAGCTAAGTGGACTTATTGAATTGATCATTACCACAGAGAATCATGAAGATTGGGTGAAAAAAAATTTGCCGAGATTTCAGAAAACCAGTACTTTTTTGGAAGCTTGGCACACCTTTGAAATGAAAGTGTCTTTCGGCAGTCTCTGCTTGGGGTAATTCAAGAGGAAACAAACCACAAAGACAGAACATAGAACTACTTTATTTTGTCAAGTTTCAAGGAGCTAGCAGAAACCGTGTTTGATTTAGACTTCCAACCACATCTATCTATATAGGAGGAAACAGAGTGAAACCTAAAAATTCGAAGTGTTCCTGGAAACGAACGATTCAAGCAAGAAGAGTGAAAATTGGGCAGCTAATTGGACTTGGTGAACTGATCATTACCACAGAGAATCATCTAGATTGGGTGAACAAATATTTGCCGAGATTTCAGAAATCCAGCAGTTTTTTGGAAGCTTGGCACACCTTTGAAATGAAAGTGTCTTTCCGCAGTCTCTGTAGGGGTACTTCAAGAGGACACAAACCATACAGACAGAACCTAGAACTACTTTATTTTGTCAAGTTTCAAGGAGCTAGAACAAACCGTGTTTGATTCAGAGTTCCCAACACATCTATCTATATGCGAGAAAACAGAGTGAAACGTAAAAACTCAAACTGTTACTGGTAACGAACGCTTCATCCTAGAAGAGTGAATATTGGGCAGCTAAGTGGACTTAGTGAAGTGATCATTACCACAAGAATCATCAGGATCGGATGAAAAAATATTTGCCGACTATTCAGAAAACCAGTAGTTTTTTGGAAGCTTGGCACACCTTTCCAATGAAAGTGTCTTACGCAGTCTCTGCTTGTGGCTACTTCAAGAGGAAACAAACCATAGAGACAGAACTTAGAACTACTTTATTTTGTGAAGTTTCAAAAAGCTAGCACAAACCGTGTTTGATTTAGAGTTCCAAACACATCTATCTATATAGGAGAAAACAGAGTGAAACCTAAAAATTCAAAGTGTCACTGGAAATGAACGCTTCAAGCAAGAAGAATGAAAATTGGGCAGCGAAGTGGACTTATGGAATTCATCGTAACCAGAGAGAATCATGAAGATTGGGTGAAAAAATATTTACAGAGATTTAAGAAATCCAGCAGTTTTTTGGAAGCTTGGCACACCTTTGAAATGAAAGTGTCTTTCGGCAATCTCTGTTGGGGTATTTCAAGAGGAAACAAACCATAGAGATAGAACTTAGAAGTACTTTATTTTGTCAAGTTTCAAAAAGCTAGCACAAACCGTGTTTGATTCAGAGTTCCAAACACATCTATCTATATGGGAGAAAACAGAGTGAAACGTAAAAACTCAAACTGTTACTGGTAAGGAACGCTTCATCCTAGAAGAGTGAATATTGGGCAGCTAAGTGGACTTAGTGAACTGATCATTACCACAAGAATCATCAGGATCAGATGAAAAAATATTTGCCGACTATTCAGAAAACCAGTAGTTTTTTGGAAGCTTGGCACACCTTTCCAATGAAAGTGTCTTCCGTGTCTCTGCTTGTGGCTACTTCAAGAGAAAACAAACCATAGAGAAAGAACTTAGAACTACTTTATTTTGTGATGTTTCAAATAGCTAGCACAAACCGTGTTTGATTTAGACTTCCAACCACATCTATCTATATATGAGGAAATAGAGTGAAACCTAAAAATTCGAAGTGTTACTGGAAACGAACGCTTCAAGCAAGAAGAGTGAAAATTGGGCAGCTAAGTGGACTTGGTGAACTGATCATTACCACAAGAATCATCAGGATCGGATGAAAAAATATTTGCTGACTATTCAGAAAACCAGTAGTTTTTTGGAAGCTTGGCACACCTTTGAAATGAAAGTGTCTTTCGGCAGTCTTTTTTGGGGTACTTCAAGAGGAAACAAACCATCGAGACAGAACTTAGAACTACTTTTTTTTTGTCAAGTTTCAAGGAGCTAGCACAAACCGTGTTTGATTCAGAGTTCCAAACACATCTATCTATATGGGAGAAAACAGAGTGAAACGTAAAAACTCAAACTGTTACTGGTAACGAACGCTTCATCCTAGAAGAGTGAATATTGGGCAGCTAAGTGGACTTAGTGAAGTGATCACTACCACAAGAATCATCAGGATCGGATGAAAAAATATTTGCTGACTATTCAGAAAACCAGTAGTTTTTTGGAAGCTTGGCACACCTTTCCAATGAAAGTGTCTTACGCAGTCTCTGCTTGTGGCTACTTCAAGAGGAAACAAACCATAGAAAAAGAACTTACGACTACTTTATTTTGTGAAGTTTCAAAAAGCTAGCACAAACCGTGTTTGATTTAGAGTTCCAAACACATCTATCTATATAGGAGAAAACAGAGTGAAACCTAAAAATTCAAAGTGTCACTGGAAATGAACGCTTCAAGCAAGAAGAATGAAAATTGGGCAGCTAAGTGGACTTATGGAATTCATCGTTACCAGAGAGAATCATGAAGATTGGGTGAAAAAAATTTGCCGAGATTTCAGAAAACCAGTACTTTTTGGGAAGCTTGGCACACCTTTGAAATGAAAGTGTCTTTCGGAAGTCTCTGCTTGGGGTAATTCAAGAGGAAACAAACCACAAAGACAGAACTTATAACTACTTTATTTTGTCAAGTTTCAAGGAGCTAGCACAAACCGTGTTTGATTTAGACTTCCAACCACATCTATCTATATAGGAGGAAATAGAGTGAAACCTAAAATTTCGAAGTGTTACTGGAAACGAACGCATCAAGAAAGAAGAGTGAAAATTGGGCAGCTAAGTGGACTTAGTGAACTGATCATTACCACAGAGAATCATCTAGATTGGGTGAAAAAATATTAGCCGATATTTCAGAAAACCAGTAGTTTTTTGGAAGCTTGGCACACCTTTGAAATGAAAGTGTCTTTCGGCAGTCTTTTTTGGGGTACTTCAAGAGGAAACAAACCATCGAGACAGAACTTAGAACTACTTTTTTTTTGTCAAGTTTCAAGGAGCTAGCACAAACCGTGTTTGATTCAGAGTTCCAAACACATCTATCTATATGGGAGAAAACAGAGTGAAACATAAAAACTCAAACTGTTATTGCAAACGAACGCTTCATCCTAGAAGAGTGAATATTGGGCAGCGAAGTGGACTTAGTGAACTGATCATTACCACAAGAATCATCAGGATCAGATGAAAAAATATTTGCCGGTTCTTCAGAAAACCAGTAGTTTTTTGGAAGCTTGGCACACCTTTCCAATGAAAGTGTCTTATGCAGTCTCTGCTTGTGGCTACTTCAAGAGGAAACAAACCATAGAGAAAGAACTTAGAACAACTTTATTTTGTGATGTTTCAAATAGCTAGCACAAACCGTGTTTGATTTAGAGTTCCAAACACATCTATCTATATAGGAGAAAGCAGAGTGAAACCTAAAAATTCAAAGTGTCACTGGAAACGAACTCTTCAAGCAAGAAGAATGAAAATTGGGCAGCTAAGTGGACTTATTGAATTGATCATTACCACACAGAATCATGAAGGTTGGGTGAAAAAAAATTTGCCGAGATTTCAGAAAACCAGTACTTTTTTGGAAGCTTGGCACACCTTTGAAATGAAAGTGTCTTTCGACAGTGTCTGCTTGGGGTAATTGAAGAGGAAACAAACCACAAAGACAGAACTTAGATCTACTTTATTTTGTCAAGTTTCAAGGAGCTAGCACAAACCGTGTTTGATTTAGACTTGCAAACACATCTATCTATATTGGAGGAAATAGAGTGAAACCTAAAAATTCGAAGTGTTACTGGAAATGAACGCTTCAAGCAAGAAGAGTGAAAATTGGGCAGCTATGTGGACTTAGTGAAGTGATCATTACCACAGAGAATCATCTAGATTGGGTGAAAAAATATTTGCCGAAATTCCAGAAATCCAGCAGTTTATTCGAAGCTTGGCACACCTTTGAAATGAAAGTGTCTTTCGGCAGTCTCTGTTGGGGTACCTCAAGAGAAAAAAAAACATAGACATAGAACTTAGAACTACTTTTTTTGTCAAGTTTCAAGGAGCTAGCACAAACCTTGTATGATTCAGAGTTCCAAACAAATCTATCTATATGGGAGTAAACAGAGTGAAAGGTAAAAACTCAAACTGTTACTGGTAATGAACGCTTCATCCTAGAAGAGTGAATATTGGGCAGCTAAGTGGAATTAGTGAACTGATCATTACCACAAGAATCATCAGGATCGGATGAAAAAATATTTGCTGACTATTCAGAAAACCAGTAGGTTTTGGAAGCTTAGCACACCTTTCCAATGAAAGTGTCTTACGATTCTCTGCTTGTGGCTACTTCAAGAGGAAACAAACCATAGAGAGAGAACTTAGAACTACTTTATTTTGTGAAGTTTCAAAAAGCTAGCACAAACCGTGTTTGATTTAGAGATCCAAACACATCTATCTATGTAGAAGAAAACAGAGTGAAACCTAAAAATTCAAAGTGTCACTGGAAATGAACGCTTCAAGCAAGAAGAATGAAAATTGGGCAGCTTAGTGGACTTATTGAATTGATCATTACCGGAGAGAATCATGAAGATTGGGTGAAAAAAAATTTGACGAGATTTCAGAAAACCAGTACTTTTTTGGAAGCTTGGCACACCTTTGAAATGAAAGTGTCTTTCGTCAGTCTCTGTTGGGGTACTTCAAGAGGAAACAAACCATAGAGATAGAACTTAGAACTACTTTATTTTGTCAAGTTTCAAGGAGCTACCACAAACCGTGTTTGATTCAAAGTTCCAAACACATCTATCTATAATGGGAGAAAACAGAGTGAAACGTAAAAACTCAAACTGTTACTGGTAACGAACGCTTCATCCTAGAAGAGTCAATATCGGGCAGCTAAGTGGACTTAGTGAACGGATCATTACCACAAGAATCATCAGGATCGGATGAAAAAATATTTGCCGACTATTCAGAAAACCAGTAGTTTTTTGGAAGCTTGGCACACCTTTCCAATGAAAGTGTCTTACGCAGTCTCTGCTTGTGGCTACTTCAACAGGAAACAAACCATAGAGACAGAACTTAGAACTACTTTATTTTGTGAAGTTTCAAAAAGCTAGCACAAACCGTGTTTGATTTAGAGTTCCAAACACATCTATCTATATAGGAGAAAACAGAGTGAAACTTAAAAATTCAAAGTGTCACTGGAAACTAACGCTTCAAACAAGTAAAATGAAAATTGGGCATCTAAGTAGACTTATTGAATTGATCATTACCACAGAGAATCATGAAGATTGGGTGAAAGAAAATTTGCCGAGATTTCAGAAAACCAGTACTTTTTTGGAAGCTTGGCACACCTTTGAAATGAAAGTGTCTTTCGGCTGTCTCTGCTTGGGGTAATTCAAGAGGAAACAAACCAAAAAGACAGAACTTAGAACTACTTTATTTTGTCAAGTTTCAAGGACCTAGCACAAACCGTGTTTGATTTAGACTTCCAAACACATCTATCTATATAAGAGGAAATAGAGTGAAACCTAAAAATTCGAAGTGTTACTGGAAACGAACGCTTCAAGCAAGCGGAGGGAAAATTGGGTAGCTAAGTGGACTTAGTGAACTGATCATTACCACAGAGATCATCTAGATTGGGTGAAAAAATATTTGCCGTGATTCCAGAAATTCAACAGTTTTTTGGAAGCTTGGCACACCTTTGAAATGAAAGTGTCTTTCGGCAGTTGGGGTACTTCAAGAGGAAACAAACCATATAGATAGAACTTAGAACTACTTTATTTTGTCAAGTTTCAAAGAGCTAGCACAAACCGTGTTTGATTCAGAGTTCCAAACACATCTATCTATATGGGAGAAAACAGAGTGAAACGTAAAATCTCAAACTGTTACTGGTAACGAACGCTTCATCCAAGAAGAGTGAATATTGGGCAGCTACGTGGACTTAGTGAACTGATCATTACCACAAGAATCATCAGGATCGGATGAAAAAATATTTGCCGACTATTCAGAAAACCAGTAGTTTTTTGGAAGCTTGGCACACTATTCCAATGAAAGTGTCTTACGCAGTTTCTGCTTTTGGCTAATTCAAGAGGACACAAACCATAGAGACAGAACTTAGAACTGCTTTATTTTTTGAAGTTTCAAAAAGCTAGCACAAACCGTGTTTGACTTAGAGTTAAAAACACATCTATCTATATAGGAGAAAACAGAGTGAAACCTAAAAATTAAAAATGTCACTGGAAATGAACGCTTCAAAAGAGAAGAATGATAATTGGGCAGCTAAGTGGACTTATTGAATAGATCATTACCACAGAGAATCATGAAGATTGGGTGAAAAAAGATTTGCCGAGATTTCAGAAATCCAGCAGTTTTTTGGAAGTTTGGCACACCTTTGAAATGAAAGTGTCTTCGGCAGTCTCTGTTGGGGTACCTCAAGAGAAAACAAACCATAGAAATAGAACTTAGAACTACTTTATTTTGTCAAGTTTCAAAAAGCTAGCACAAACCGTGTTTGATTTAGAGTTCCAAACACATCTATCTATATAGGAGAAAACAGAGTGAAACCTAAAAATTCAAAGTGTCACTGGAAACGAACGCTTCAGGCAAGAAGAATGAAAATTGAGCAGCTATGTGGACGTATTGAATTGATCATTACCACAGGGAATCATGAAGATTGGGTGAAAAGAAATTTGCCGAGATTTCAGAAAACCAGTACTTTTTTGGAAGCCTGGCACACCTTTGAAATGAAAGTGTCTTTCGGCAGTCTCTGCTTGGGGTAATTCAAGAGGAAACAAACCACAAAGACAGAATTTAGAACTACTTATTTTGTCAAGTTTCAAGGAGCTAGCACAAACCGTGTTTGATTCACAGTTCCAAACACATCTATCTATATGGGAGAAAACAGAGTGAAACGTAAAATCTCAAACTGTTACTGGTAATGAACGCTTCATCATAGAAGAGTGAATATTGGGCAGCTAAGTGGACTTAGTGAACTGATCATTACCACAAGAATCATCAGGATCGGATGAAAAAATATTTGCCGACTATTCAGAAAACCAGTAGTTTTTTGGAAGCTTGGCACACCTTTCCAATGAAAGTGTCTTACGCAGTCTCTGCTTGTGGCTACTTCAAGAGGAAACAAACCATAGAGACAGAACTTAGAACTACTTTATTCTGTGAAGTTTCAAAAAGCTAGTACAAACCGTGTTTGATTTAGAGTTCCAAACACATCTATCTATATAGGAGAAAACAGAGTGAAACCTAAAAATTCGAAGTGTTACTGAAAACGAACGCTTCAAGCAAGAAGAGTGAAAATTGTGCAGCTAAGTGGACTTCGTGAACTGATCATTACCACAGAGAATCATCTAGATTGGGTAAAAAATTTTTGCCGACATTTCAGAAATCCAGCAGTTTTTTGGAAGCTTGTCACACCTTTGAAATGAAAGTGTCTTACCCAGTCTCTGCTTGGGGCCACTTCAAGGGTAAACAAGCCATAGACATAGAACTTAGAACTACTTTATTTTGTGAAGTTTCAAAAGGTAGCACAAACCGTGTTTGATTTAGAGTTCCAAACACATCTATCTATATACGAGAAAACAGAGTGAAACCTAAATAGAGTGAAACCTAAAAATTCGAAGTGTTACTGGAAACGAATGCTTCAAGCAAGAAGAGTGAAAATTGGGCAGCTAAGTGGACTTAGTGAACTGATCATTACCACAGAGAATCATCTAGATTGGTTGAAAAAATATTTGCCGAGATTTCAGAAATCCAGCAGTTTTTTGCAAGCTTGGGACACCTTTGAAATGAAAGTGTCTTTCGGCAGTCTCTGTTGGGGTACTTCTAGAGGAAACAAACCATAGAGATAGAACTTAGAACTACTTTATTTTGTCAAGTTTCAAGGAGCTAGCAAAAACCGTGTTTTATTCAGAGTTCCAAACACATCTATCTATATGGGAGAAAACAGAGTGAAACGTAATAACTCAAACTGTTACTGGTAACGAACGCTTAATCGTAGAAGAGTGAATATTGGGCAGCTAACTGGACTTAGTGTACTGATCATTACCACAAGAATCATCATGATCGGATGAAAAAATTTTTGCCGACTATTCAGAAACCATTAGTTTTTTGGAAGCTTGGCACACCTTTCCAATGAAAGTGTCTTACGCAGTCTCTGCTTGTTGCTACTTCAAGAGGAAACAAACAACAAAGACAGAACTTAGAACTACTTTACTTTGTCAAGTTTCAAGCATATAGCACAAACCGTGTTTGATTTAGACTTCCAACCACATCTATCTATATAGGAGAAAACAGAGTGAAACCTAAAAATTGGAAGTGTTACTGGAAACGAACGCTTCAAGCAAGAAGAGTGAAAATTGGGCAGCTAAGTGGACTTAGTGAACTGATCATTACCACAGAGAATCAACTAGATTGGGTGAAAAAATATTTGCCGAGATTTCAGAAATCCAGCAGTTTTTTGGAAGCTTGGCACACCTTTGAAATGAAAGTGTCTTTCGGCAGTCTCTGTTGGGGTACTTCAAGAGGAAACAAACCATTGAGATAGAACTTAGAACTACATTATTTTGTGAAGTTTCAAGGAGCTAGCACAAACCGTGTTTGATTCAGAGTTCCAAACACATCTATCTATATGGGAGAAAACAGAGTGAAACTTAAAAACTCAAACTGTTACTGGTAACGAACGCTTCATCCTAGAAGAGTGAATACTGGGCAGCTAAGTGGACTTAGTGAACTGATCATTACCACAAGAATCATCAGGATCGGATGAAAAAATATTTGCCGACTATTCAGAAAGCAAGTAGATTTTGGAAGCTTGGCACACCTTTCAAATGAAAGTGTCTTACACAGTCTCTGCTTGTGGCTACTTCAAGAGGAAACAATCCATACAGACAGAACTTAGAACTACTTTATTTTGTGAAGTTTCAAAAAGCTAGCACAAACCGTGTTTGATTTAGCGTTCCAAACACATCTATCTATATGGGTGAAAACAGAGTGAAACCTGAAAATTCAAAGTGTCACTGGAAACGAACGCTTCAAGCAAGAAGAATGAAAATTGGGCAGCTAAGTGGACTTATTGTATTGATCATTACCACAGAGAATCATGAAGATTGGGTGAAAAAAATTTTGCCGAGATTTCAGAAAACCAGTATTTTTTTGGAAGCTTGGCACACCTTTGAAATGAAAGTGTCTTTCGGCAGTCTCTGCTTGGGGTAATTCAAGAGGAAACAAACCACAAAGACAGAACTCAGAACTATTTTATTTTGCCAAGTTTCAAGGAGCTAGCACAAACCGTGTTTGATTTAGACTTCCAAACACATCCATCTATATAGGAGGAAACAGAGTGAAACCTAAATTTTCGAAGTGTTACTGGAAACGAACTCATCAAGCAAGAAGAGTGAAAATTGGGCAGCTAAGTGGACTTGGTGAACTGATCATTACCACAGAGAAACATCTAGATTGGGTGAAAAAATATTTGCCGAGATTTCAGAAATCCAGCAGTTTTTTGGAAGCTCGGCACACCTTTGAAATGAAAGTGTCTTTCGGCAGTCTCTGTTATGGTACTTCAAGAGGAAACAAACCATATAGATAGAACTTAGAACTACTTTATTTTGTCAAGTTTCAAGGAGCTAGCACAAACCATGTTTGATTCAGAGTTCCAAACACATCTATCTATATAGGAGAAAACAGAGTGAAACGTAAAAACTCAAACTGTTACTGGTAACGAACGCTTCATCCTAGAAGAGTGAATATTGGGCAGCTAAGAAGACTTAGTGAACTGATCATTACCACAAGAATCATCAGGATCGGATGAAAAAATATTTGCCGACTATTCAAAATCCAGTAGTTTTTTGGAAGCTTGGCACACCTTTCCTATGAAAGTGTTACGCAGTCTCTGCTTGTGGCTACTTCAAGAGGAAAGAAACCATAGAGACAGAACTTAGAACTACTTTATTTTTTGAAGTTTCAAAAAGCTAGCACAAACCGTGTTTGATTTAGAGTTCCAAACATATCTATCTATATAGGAGAAAACAGAGTGAGACCTAAAAATTCAAAGTGTCACTGGAAACGAACGCTTCAAGCAAGAAGAATGAAAATTGGGCAGCTAAGTGGACTTATTGAATTGATCATTACCACAGAGAATCCTGATGATTGGGTGAAAAAAAAATTGCCGAGATTTCAGAAAACCAGTACTTTTTTGGAAGCTTGGCACACCTTTGAAATGAAAGTGTCTTTCGGCAGTCTCTGTTGGGGTAATTCAAGAGGAAACAAACCACAAGGACAGAACTTTGAACTACTTTATTTTGTCAAGTTTCAAGGAACTAGCACAAACCGTGTTTGATTTAGACTTCCAACCACATCTATCTATATAGGAGGAAACAGAGTGAAACCTAAAAATTCGAAGTGTTACTGGAAACGAACGCTTCAAACAAGAAGAGTAAAAATTGGGCAGCTAAGTGGACTTGGTGAACTGATCATTACCACAGAGAATCATCTAGATTGGGTGAAAAAATATTTGCCAAGATTTCAGAAATCTAGCAGTTTTTTGGAAGCTTGGCACACCTTTAAATGATAGTGTCTTTCGGCAGTCTCTGTTGGGGTACTTCAAGAGGAAACAAACCATAGAGATAGAACTAAGAACTACTTTATTTTGTCAAGTTTCAAGGAGCTAGCACAAACCGTGTTTAATTCAGAGTTCCAAACACATGTATCTATATGGTAGATAACAAAGTGAAACGTAAAAACTCAAACTGTTACTGGTAACGAACGCTTCATCCTAGAAGAGTGAATATTGGGCAGCTAAGTGGACTTAGTGAACTCATCATTACCACAAGAATCATCAGGATCGGATGAAAAAATATTTGCCGACTACTCAGAAAACCAGTAGTTTTTTGGAAGCTTGGAACACCTTTCCAATGAAAGTGTCTTACGCAGTCTCTGCTTGTGGCGACTTCAAGAGGAAACAAACCATAGAGACCGAACTTAGAACTACTTTATTTTGTGAAGTTTCAAAAAGCTAGCACAAACCGTGTTTGATTTAGAGTTCCAAAAACATCTATCTATATAGGAGAAAACAGAGTGAAACCTAAAAATTCAAAGTGTCACTGGAAACGAACGCTTCAAGCAAGAAGAATGAAAATTGGGCAGCTAAGTGGACTTATTGAATTGGTCATTACCACAGAGAATCATGAAGATTGGGTGAAAAAAAATTTGCCGAGATTTCAGAAAACCAGTACTTTTTTGGAAGCTTGGCACACCTTTGAAATGAAAGTGTCTTTCGGCAGTCTCTGTTGGGGTACTTCAAGAGGAAACAAACCATAGAGACAGAACTTAGAACCACTTTATTTGTCAAGTTTCAAGGAGCTAGCACAAACCGTGTTTGATTCAGAGTTCCAAACACATCTATCTATATTGGAGAAAACAGAGTGAAACGTAAAATCTCAAACAGTTACTGGTAACGAAAGGTAAATCCTAGAAGAGTGAATAGTGGGCAGCTAAGTGGACTTAGTGAACTGATCATTAACACAAGAATCATCAGGAACGGATGAAAAAATATTTGCCGACTATTCAGAAAACCAGCAGTTTTTTGGAAGCTTGGCACACCTTTCCAATGAAAGTGTCTTACGCAGTCTCTGCTTGTGGCTACTTCAAGAAAAAAAAAACCATACAGACAGTACTTAGAACTACTTTGTTTTGTGAAGTTTCAAAAAGCTAGCACAAACCGTGTTTGATTTAGAGTTCCAAACACATCTATCTATATGGGAGAAAACAGAGTGAAACCTAAAAATTCAAAGTGTTACTGGAAACGAACGCTTCAAGCAAGAAGAATGAAAATTGGGCAGCTAAGTGGACTTATTGAATTGATCATTACCCCAGAGAATCATGAAGATTGGGTTAAAAAAATTTGCTGAGATTTCAGAAAACCAGTACTTTTTTGGAATCTTGGCACACCTTTGAAATGAAAGTGTATTTCGGCAGTCTCTGCTTGGGGTAATTCAAGAGGAAACAAAGCACAAAGACAGAACTTAGAACTACTTTATTTTGTCAAGTTTCAAGGAGCTAGCACAAACCGTGTTTGATTTAGACTTCCAACCACATCTATCTATATAGGAGGAAATAGAGTGAAATCTAAAAATTGGAAGTGTTACTGGAAACGAACGTTTCAAGCAAGAAGAGTGAAAATTTTCAGCTAAGTGGACTTAGTGAACTGATCATTACCACAGAGAATCATCTAGATTGGGTGAAAAAATATTTGCCGAGATTTCAGAAATACAGCATTTTTTTGGAAGCTTGGCACACCTTTGAAATAAAAGTGTCTTTCGGCAGTCTCTGCTTGGGGTAATTCAAGAGGAAACAAACCACAAAGACAGAACTTAGAACTACTTTATTTTGTCAAATTTCAAGGAGCTAGCACAAACCGTGTTTGATTTAGACTTCCAACCACATCTATGTATATAGGAAGAAAAGAGTGAAACCTAAAAATTTGAAGTGTTACTGGAAATGAACGCTTCAAGCAAGAAGAGTGAAAATTGGGCAGCTAAGTGGACTTAGTGAACTGATCATTACCACAGAGAATCATCTAGATTGGGTTAAAAAATATTTCCTGAGATGCCAGAAATCCATTAGGTTTTTGGAAGCTTGGCACACCTTTGAAATGAAAGTGTCTTTCAGCAGTCTCTGTTGGGGTACTACAAGAGGAAACAAACCATAGAGATAGAACTTAGAACTACTTTATCTTGTGAAATTTCAAAAAGCTAGCACAAACCGTGTTTGATTTAGAGTTCCAAACACATCTATCTATATAGGAGAAAACAAAGTGAAACCATAAAATTCAAAGTGTCACTGGAAATGAATGCTTCAAGCAAGAAGAATGAAAATTGGGCAGCTAAGTGGACTTATTGAATTGATCATTACCACAGAGAATCATGAAGATTGGGTGAAAATAAATTAGCCGAGATTTCAGAAAACCAGTACTTTTTTGGAAGCTTGGCACACCTTTGAAATGAAAGTGTCTTTCGGCAGTCTCTGTTGGGGTAATTCAAGAGGAAAAAAACCCCAAAGACAGAACTTAGAACTACTTTATTTTGTCAAGTTTCAAGGAGCTAGCACAAACCGTGTTTGATTCAGAGTTCCAAACACATCTATCTATACGGGAGAAAACAGAGTGAAACGTAAAAACTCAAACTGTTACTGGTAACCAACGCTTCATCCTAGAAGAGTGAATATTGGGCAGCTAAGTGGACTTAGTGAACTGATCATTACCAAAGAATCATTAGGATCGGATGAAAAAATATTTGCCGACTATTGAAAAAACCAGTAGTTTTTTGGAAGCTTATCACACCTTTCCAATGAAAGTGTCTTAAGCAGTTTCTGCTTGTGGCTACTTCAAAAGGAAACAAACCATAGAGATAGAACTTAGAACTACTTTATTTTGTGAAGTTTCAAAAAGCTAGCACAAACCGTGTTTGATTTAGAGTTCCAAACACATCTATCTATATAGGAGAAAACACAGTGAAACCTAAAAATTCAAAGTGTCACTGGAAACGAACGCTTCAAGCAAGAAGAATGAAAATTGGGCAGCTAAGTGGACTTATTGAATTGATCATTACCACAGAGAATCATGAAGATTGGGTGAAAAAAAAATGTGCCGAGATTTAAGAAAACCCGTACTTTTTTGGAAGCTTGGCAAACCTTTGAAATGAAAGTGTCTTTCGGCAGTCTCTGCTTGGGGTAATTCAAGAGAAAAAAACCACAAAGACAGACCTTAGAACTACTTTATTTTGTCAAGTTTCAAGGAGCTAGCACAAACCGTGTTTGATTTAGACTTCCAACCACATCTATCTATATAGGAGGAAATAGAGTGAAACCTAAAAATTCGAAGTGTTACTGGAAACGAACGCTTCAAGCAAGAAGAGTGAAAATTGGGCAGCTAAGTGGACTTAGTGAACTGATCATTACCACAGAGAATCATCTAGATTGGGTGAAAAAATATTTGCCCAGATTTCAGAAATCCAGCAGTTTTTTGGAAGCTTATCACACCTTTGAAATGAAAGTGTCTTTCGACAGTCTCTGTTGGGGTACTTCAAGAGGAAACAAACCATATAGATAGAACTTAGAACTACTTTATTTTGTCAAGTTTCAAGGAGCTAGCACAAACCATGTTTGATTCAGAGTTCCAAACACATCTATCTATATAGGAGAAAACAGAGTGAAACGTAAAAACTCAAACTGTTACTGGTAAGGAACGCTTCATCCTAGAAAAGTGAATATTGGGCAGCTAAGTGGACTTAGTGAACTGATCATTACCACAAGAATCATCAGGATCGGATGAAAAAATATTTGCCGACTACTCAGAAAACCAGTAGTTTTTGGAAGCTTGGCACACCTTTCCAATGAAAGTGTCTTACGCAGTCTCTGCTTTTGGCTACTTCAAGAGGAAACAAACCATAGAGACAGAACTTAGAACTACATTATTTTGTAAAGTTTCAAAAAGCTAGCACAAACCGTGTTTGATTTAGAGTTCCAAACACATCTATCTATATAGGAGAAAACAGAGTGAAACCTAAAATTTCAAAGTGTCACTGGAAGCGAACGCTTCAAGCAAGGAGAATGAAAATTGGGCAGCTAAGTGGACTTATTGAATTGATCATTACCACAGAGAATCATGAAGATTGGGTGAAAATAAATTAGCCGAGATTTCAGAAAACCAGTACTTTTTTGGAAGCTTGGCACACCTTTGAAATGAATGTGTCTTTCGGCAGTCTCTGCTTGGGGTAATTCAAGAGGAAAAAAACCCCAAAGACAGAACTTAGAACTACTTTATTTTGTCAAGTTTCAAGGAGCTAGCACAAATCGTGTTTGATTCAGAGTTCCAAACACATCTATCTATACGGGAGAAAACAGAGTGAAACGTAAAAACTCAAACTGTTACTGGTAACGAACGCTTCATCCTAGAAGAGTGAATATTGGGCAGCTAAGTGGACTTAGTGAACTGATCATTACCAAAGAATCATCAGGATCGGATGAAAAAATATTTGCCGACTATTCAAAAAACCAGTAGTTTTTTGGAAGCTTGGCACACCTTTCCAATGAAAGTGTCCTAAGCAGTTTCTGCTTGTATCTACTTCAAGAGGAAACAAACCATAGAGACAGAACTTAGAACTACTTTATTTTGTGAAGTTTCAAAAAGCTAGCACAAACCGTGTTTGATTTAGAGTTCCAAACACATCTATCTATATAGGAGAAAACAGAGTGAAACCTAAAAATTCAAAGTGTCACTGGAAACGAACGCTTCAAGCAAGAAGAATGAAAATTGGGCAGCTAAGTGGACTTATTGAATTGATCATTACCACAGAGAATCATGAAGATTGGGTGAAAAAAAAAATTGCCGAGATTTCAGAAAACCCGTACTTTTTTGGCAACTTGGCACACCTTTGAAATGAAAGTGTCTTTCGGCAGTCTCTGCTTGGGGTAATTCAAGAGGAAACAAACCAGAAAGACACAACTTATAACTACTTTATTTTGTCAAGTTTCAAGGAGCTAGCAGAAACCGTGTTTGATTTAGACTTCCAAACACATCTATATATATGGGAGGAAATAGAGTGAATCCTAAAAATTCGAAGTGTTACTGGAAACGAACGCCTCAAGCAAGAAGAGTGAAAATTGGGCAGCTAAGTGGACTTAGTGAACTGATCATTACCACAGAGAATCATCTAGATTGGGTGAAAAAATATTTGCCGAGATTTCAGAAATCCAGTAGTTTTTTGGAAGCTTGGCACACCTTTGAAATGAAAGTGTCTTTCGGCAGTCTCTGTTGGGGTACTACAAGAGGAAACAAACCATAGACATAGAACTTAGAACTACTTTATTTTGTCAATTTTCAAGGAGCTAGCACAAACCGTGTTTGATTCAGAGATCGAAACACATCTATCTATATGGGAGAAAACAGAGTGAAACGTAAAAACTCAAACTGTTACTGGTAACGAACGCTTCATCCTAGAAGAGTGAATATTGGGCAGCTAAGTGGAATTAGTGAACTGATCATTACCACAAGAATCATAAGGATCGGATGTAAAAATATTTGCCGACTATTCAGAAAACCAGTAGTTTTTTGGAAGCTTGGCACACCATTCCAATGAAAGTGTCTTACGCAGTCTCTGCTTGTGGCTACTTCAAGAGGAAACAAACCATAGAGACAGAACTTGTAACTACTTAATTTTGTGAAGTTTCAAAAAGCTAGCACAAACCTTGTTTGATTTAGAGTTCCAAACACATCTATCTATATAGGAGAAAACAGAGTGAAACCTAAAAATTGAAAGTGTCACTGGAAACGAACGCTTCAAGCAAGAAGAATGAAAATTGGGCAGCTAAGTGGAGTTATTGAATTGATCATTACCACAGAGAATCATGAAGATTGGGTGAAAAAAAAATTTGCCGAGATTTCAGAAAACCCGTACTTTTTTGGCAACTTGGCACACCTTTGAAATGAAAGTGTCTTTCGGCAGTCTCTGCTTGGGGTAATTCAAGAGGAAACAAACCACAAAGACAGAACTTATAACTACTTTATTTGGTCAAGTTTCAAGGAGATAGCAGAAACCGTGTTTGATTTAGACTTCCAAACACATCTATATATATGGGAGGAAATAGAGTGAATCCTAAAAATTCGAAGTGTTACTGGAAACGAACGCTTCAAGAAAGAAGAATGAAAATTGGGCAGCTAAGTGGACTTATTGAATTGATCATTACCACAGAGAATCATGAAGATTGGGTGAAAAAAAATTTGCCGAGATTTCAGAAATCCAGTAATTTTTTGGAAGCTTGGCACACCTTTGAAATGAGAGTGTCTTTCGCCAGTCTCTTTTGGGTACTACAAGAGGAAACAAACCATAGACATAGAACTTAGAACTACTTTATTTTGTCAAGTTTCAAGGAGCTAGCACAAACCGTGTTTGATTCAGAGTTCCAAACACATCTATCTATATGGGAGAAAACAGAGTGAAACGTAAAAACTCAAACTGTTACTGGTAACGAACGCTTCATCCTAGAAGAGTGAATATTGGGCAGCTAAGTGGACTTAGTGAACTGATCATTACCACAAGAATCATCAGGATCGGATGAAAAAATATTTGCCGACTATTCAGAAAACCAGTAGTTTTTTGGAAGCTTGGCATACCTTTCCAATGAAAGTGTCTTACGCAGTCTCTGCTTGTGACTACTCCAAGAGGAGACCAACCATAGAGACAGAACTTAGAACTACTTTATTTTGTGAAGTTTCAAAAAGCTAGCACAAACCGTGTTTGATTTAGAGGTCCAAAAAATCTATCTATATAGGAGAATACAGAGTGAAACCTAAAAATTCAAAGTGTCACTGGAAACGAACGCTTCAAGCAAGAAGAATGAAAATTGGGCAGCTAAGTGGACTTATTGAATTGATCATTAAAACAGAGAATCATGAATATTGGGTGAAAAAAAATTTGCAGAGACTTCAGAAAAACAGTACTTTTTTGCAAGCTTGGCAAACCTTTGAAATGAAAGTGTCTTTCGGCACTCTCTGTTGGGGTACTTCAAGAGGAAACAAACTACAAAGACAGAACTTAGAACTACTTTATTTTTTCAAGTTTCAAGGAGCTAGCACAAACCGTGTTTGATTTAGACTTCCAACCACATCTATCTATATAGGAGTAAATAGAGTGAAACCTAAAAATTCGAAGTGTTACTGGAAACGAACGCTTCAAGCAAGAAGAGTGAAAATTGGGCAGCTAAGTGGACTTAGTGAACTGATCATTACCACAGAGAATCATCTAGATTGGGTGAAAAAATATTTGCCGAGATTTCAGAAATCCAGCAGTTTTGTGGAAGCTTGGCACACCTTGGAAAGGAAAGTGTCTTTCGGCAGTCTCTGTTGGGGTACTATAAGAGGAAACAAACCATAGACATAGAACTTAGAACTACTTTATTTTGTCAAGTTTCAATGAGCTAGCACAAACCGTGTTTGATTCAGAGTTAAAACAGATCTATCTATATGGGACAAAACTGAGTGAAACCTAAAAACTGAAACTGTTACTGGTAACGAACGCTTCATCCTAGAAGAGTGAATATTGGGCAGCTAAGTGGACTTAGTGAACTGATCATTACCACAAGAGTCATCAGGATCGGATGAAAAAATATTTGCCAACTATTCAGAAAACCAGTAGTTTTTTGGCAGCTTGGCACACCTTTCCAATGAAAGTGTCTTACGCAGTCTCTGCTTGTGGCTACTTCAAGAGGAAACAAACCATAGAGACAGAACTTAGAACTACTTTATTTTGTGAAGTTTCAAAAAGCTAGCACAAACCGTGTTTGATTTAGAGTTCCAAACACATCTATCTATATAGGAGAAAAGAGAGTGAAACCTAAAAATTCAAAGTGTCACTGCAAACGAACGCTTCAAGCAAGAAGAAAGAAAATTGGGCAGCTAAGTGGACTCATTGAATTGATCATTACCACAGAGAATCATGAAGATTGGGTGAAAAAAATTTGCCGAGATTTCAGAAAACCAGTACTTTTTTGGAAGCTTGGCACACCTTTGAAATGAAAGTGTCTTTCGGCAGTCTCTGTTGGGGTACTTCAAGAGGAAACAAACCACAAAGACAGAACTTAGAACTACTTTATTTTGTCAAGTTTCAAGGAGCTAGCACAAACCGTGTTTGATTTAGACTTCCAACCACATCTATCTATATAGGAGGAAATAGAGTGAAACCTAAAAATTTGAAGTGTTACTGGAAACGAACGCTTCAAGAAAGAAGAGTGAAAATTGGGCAGCTAAGTGGACTTAGTGAACTGATCATTACCACAGAAAATCATCTAGATTGGGTGAAAAAATATTTGCCAAGATTTCAGAAATCCAGCAGTTTTCTGGAAGCTTGGCACACCTTTGAAATGAAAGTGTCTTTCGGCAGTCTCTGTTGGGGTACTTCAATAGGAAACAAACCATAGAGATAGAACTTAGAACTACTTTATTTTGTCAAGTTTCAAGGAGCTAGCACAAACCGTGTTTGATTCAGAGTTCCAAACACATCTATCTATATGGGAGAAAACAGAGTGAAACGTAAAAACTCAAACTGTTACTGGTAAAGAACGCTTCATCCTAGAAGAGTGAATATTGGGCAGCTAAGTGGACTTAGTGAACTGATCATTACCACAAGAGTCATCAGGATCGAATGAAAAAATATTTGCCAACTATTCAGAAAACCAGTAGTTTATTGGAAGCTTGGCACACCTTTCCAATGAAAGTGTCTTACGCAGTCTCTGCTTGTGGCTACTTCAAGAGGAAACAAACCATAGAGACAGAACTTAGAACTACTTTATTTTGTGAAGTTTCAAAAAGCTAGCACAAACCATGTTTGATTTAGGGTCCCAAACACATCTATCTATATAGGAGAAAACAGAGTGAAACCTAAAAATTCAAAGTGTCACTGGAAACGAACGCTTCAAGCAAGAAGAATGCAAATTGGGCAGCTAAATGGACTCTTTGAATTGATCATTACCACAGAGAATCATGAAGATTGGGTTAAAAAAATTTGCGGAGATTTCAGAAAACCAGTACTTTTTTGGAAGCTTGGCACACCTTTGAAATGAAAGTGTCTTTCGGCAGTCTCTGCTTGGTGTAATTCAAGAATAAACAAACCACAAAGACAGAACTTAGAACTACTTTATTTTGTCAAGTTTCAAGGAGCTAGCACAAACCGTGTTTGATTTAGACTTCCAAACACATCTATCTATATAGGAGGAAATAGAGTGAAACCTAAAAATTCGAAGTGTTACTGGAAACGAACGCTTGAACCAAGAAGAGTGAAAATTGGGCAGCTAAGTGGACTTAGTGAACTGATCATTACCACAGAGAATCATCTAGATTGGGTGAAAAAATATTTGCCGGGATTTCAGAAATCCAGTAGTTTTTTGGAAGCTTGACACACCTTTGAAATGAGAGTGTCTTTCGGCAGTCTCTGTTGGGGTACTACAAGAGGAAACAAACCACAGACATAGAACTTAGAACTACTTTATTTTGTCAAGTTTCAAGGAGCTAGCACAAACCGTGTTTGATTCAGAGTTCCAAACACATCTATCTATATGGGAGAAAAAATAGTGAAACATAAAACCTCAAACTGTTACTGGTAACGAACGCTTCATCCTAGAAGAGTGAATATTGGGCAGCTAAGTGGACTTAGTGAACT
Source organism: Callospermophilus lateralis (assembly GCF_048772815.1). NCBI lineage: Eukaryota > Metazoa > Chordata > Mammalia > Rodentia > Sciuridae > Callospermophilus > Callospermophilus lateralis. The sequence continues at coordinate 79,569 of NW_027515320.1, forward strand.
GATCATTACCACAAGAGTCATCAGGATCGGATGAAAAAATATTTGCCAACTATTCAGAAAACCAGTAGTTTTTTGGCAGCTTGGCACACCTTTCCAATGAAAGTGTCTTACGCAGTCTCTGCTTGTGGCTACTTCAAGAGGAAACAAACCATAGAGACAGAACTTAGAACTACTTTATTTTGTGAAGTTTCAAAAAGCTAGCACAAACCGTGTTTGATTTAGAGTTCCAAACACATCTATCTATATAGGAGAAAAGAGAGTGAAACCTAAAAATTCAAAGTGTCACTGCAAACGAACGCTTCAAGCAAGAAGAAAGAAAATTGGGCAGCTAAGTGGACTCATTGAATTGATCATTACCACAGAGAATCATGAAGATTGGGTGAAAAAAATTTGCCGAGATTTCAGAAAACCAGTACTTTTTTGGAAGCTTGGCACACCTTTGAAATGAAAGTGTCTTTCGGCAGTCTCTGTTGGGGTACTTCAAGAGGAAACAAACCACAAAGACAGAACTTAGAACTACTTTATTTTGTCAAGTTTCAAGGAGCTAGCACAAACCGTGTTTGATTTAGACCTCCAACCACATCTATCTATATAGGAGGAAATAGAGTGAAACCTAAAAATTTGAAGTGTTACTGGAAACGAACGCTTCAAGAAAGAAGAGTGAAAATTGGGCAGCTAAGTGGACTTAGTGAACTGATCATTACCACAGAAAATCATCTAGATTGGGTGAAAAAATATTTGCCAAGATTTCAGAAATCCAGCAGTTTTCTGGAAGCTTGGCACACCTTTGAAATGAAAGTGTCTTTCGGCAGTCTCTGTTGGGGTACTTCAATAGGAAACAAACCACAGAGATAGAACTTAGAACTACTTTATTTTGTCAAGTTTCAAGGAGCTAGCACAAACCGTGTTTGATTCAGAGTTCCAAACACATCTATCTATATGGGAGAAAACAGAGTGAAACGTAAAAACTCAAACTGTTACTGGTAAAGAACGCTTCATCCTAGAAGAGTGAATATTGGGCAGCTAAGTGGACGTAGTGAACTGATCATTACCACAAGAGTCATCAGGATCGAATGAAAAAATATTTGCCAACTATTCAGAAAACCAGTAGTTTATTGGAAGCTTGGCACACCTTTCCAATGAAAGTGTCTTAGGCAGTCTATGCTTGTGGCTACTTAAAGAGGAAACAAACCATAGAGACAGAACTTAGAACTACTTTATTTTGTGAAGTTTCAAAAAGCTAGCACAAACCATGTTTGATTTAGGGTTCCAAACACATCTATCTATATAGGAGAAAACAGAGTGAAACCTAAAAATTCAAAGTGTCACTGGAAACGAACGCTTCAAGCAAGAAGAATGCAAATTGGGCAGCTAAATGGACTCTTTGAATTGATCATTACCACAGAGAATCATGAAGATTGGGTTAAAAAAATTTGCGGAGATTTCAGAAAACCAGTACTTTTTTGGAAGCTTGGCACACCTTTGAAATGAAAGTGTCTTTCGGCAGTCTCTGCTTGGTGTAATTCAAGAGGAAACAAACCACAAAGACAGAACTTAGAACTACTTTATTTTGTCAAGTTTCAAGGAGCTAGCACAAACCGTGTTTGATTTAGACTTCCAAACACATCTATCTATATAGGAGGAAATAGAGTGAAACCTAAAAATTCGAAGTGTTACTGGAAACGAACGCTTGAACCAAGAAGAGTGAAAATTGGGCAGCTAAGTGGACTTAGTGAACTGATCATTACCACAGAGAATCATCTAGATTGGGTGAAAAAATATTTGCCGGGATTTCAGAAATCCAGTAGTTTTTTGGAAGCTTGACACACCTTTGAAATGAGAGTGTCTTTCGGCAGTCTCTGTTGGGGTACTACAAGAGGAAACAAACCACAGACATAGAACTTAGAACTACTTTATTTTGTCAAGTTTCAAGGAGCTAGCACAAACCGTGTTTGATTCAGAGTTCCAAACACATCTATCTATATGGGAGAAAACATAGTGAAACATAAAAACTCAAACTGTTACTGGTAACGAACGCTTCATCCTAGAAGAGTGAATATTGGGCAGCTAAGTGGACTTAGTGAACTGATCATTACCACAAGAGTCATCAGGATCGGATGAAAAAATATTTGCCAACTATTCAGAAAACCAGTAGTTTTTTGGCAGCTTGGCACACCTTTCCAATGAAAGTGTCTTACGCAGTCTCTGCTTGTGGCTACTTCAAGAGGAAACAAACCATAGAGACAGAACTTAGAACTACTTTATTTTGTGAAGTTTCAAAAAGCTAGCACAAACCGTGTTTGATTTAGAGTTCCAAACACATCTATCTATATAGGAGAAAAGAGAGTGAAACCTAAAAATTCAAAGTGTCACTGCAAACGAACGCTTCAAGCAAGAAGAAAGAAAATTGGGCAGCTAAGTGGACTCATTGAATTGATCATTACCACAGAGAATCATGAAGATTGGGTGAAAAAAATTTGCCGAGATTTCAGAAAACCAGTACTTTTTTGGAAGCTTGGCACACCTTTGAAATGAAAGTGTCTTTCGGCAGTCTCTGTTGGGGTACTTCAAGAGGAAACAAACCACAAAGACAGAACTTAGAACTACTTTATTTTGTCAAGTTTCAAGGAGCTAGCACAAACCGTGTTTGATTTAGACTTCCAACCACATCTATCTATATAGGAGGAAATAGAGTGAAACCTAAAAATTTGAAGTGTTACTGGAAACGAACGCTTCAAGAAAGAAGAGTGAAAATTGGGCAGCTAAGTGGACTTAGTGAACTGATCATTACCACAGAAAATCATCTAGATTGGGTGAAAAAATATTTGCCAAGATTTCAGAAATCCAGCAGTTTTCTGGAAGCTTGGCACACCTTTGAAATGAAAGTGTCTTTCGGCAGTCTCTGTTGGGGTACTTCAATAGGAAACAAACCATAGAGATAGAACTTAGAACTACTTTATTTTGTCAAGTTTCAATGAGCTAGCACAAACCGTGTTTGATTCAGAGTTAAAACAGATCTATCTATATGGGACAAAACCGAGTGAAACCTAAAAACTGAAACTGTTACTGGTAACGAACGCTTCATCCTAGAAGAGTGAATATTGGGCAGCTAAGTGGACTTAGTGAACTGATCATTACCACAAGAATCATCAGGATCGGATGAAAAATTATTTGCCGACTATTCAGAAAACCAGTAGTTTCTTGGAAACTTGGCACACCTTTCCAATGAAAGCATCTTACGCAGTCTCTGCTTGTGGCTACTTCAAAGAAAACAATCCATAGAGACAGAACTTAGAACTACTTTATTTTGTGAAGTTTCAAAAAACAACACAAACCGTGTTTGATTTAGAGTTCCAAACACATCTATCTATATAGGAGAAAACAGAGTGAAACCTAAAATTTGAACGTGTCACTGGAAACGAACGCTTCAAGCAAGAAGAATAAAAATTGGGCAGCTAAGTGGACTTATTGAATTGATCATTACCACAGAGAATCATGAAGATTGGGTGAAAAAAAATTTGCCGAGATTTCAGAAAACCAGTACTTTTTTGGAAGCTTGGCACACCTTTGAAATGAAAGTGTCTTTCGGCAGTCTCTGCTTGGGGTAATTCATGAGGAAACAAACCACAAAGACAGAACTCAGAACTACTTTATTTTGTCAAGTTTCAAAAATCAAGCACAAACCATGTTTGATTTAGACATCCAAACACATCTATCTATATAGGAGGAAATAGAGTGAAACCTAAAAATTCGAAGTGTTACTGGAAACGAACGCTTCGAGCAAGAAGAGTGAAAATTGGGCAGCTACGTGGACTTAGTGAACTGATCATTACCACAGAGAATCATCTAGATTGGGTGAAAAAATATTTGCTGAGATTTCAGAAATCCAGTAGTTTTTTGGAAGCTTGGCACACCTTTGTAATGAAAGTGTCTTTCAGCAGTCACTGTTGTGGTACTACAAGAGGAAACAAACCATAGACATAGAACTTAGAACTACTTTATTTTGTCAAGTTTCAAGGAGCTAGCACAATCCGTGTTTGATTCAGAGTTCCAATCTCATCTATCTATATGGGAGAAAACAGAGTGAAACGTAAAAACTCCAACTGTTACTGGTTACAAACGCTTCATCCTAGAAGAGTGAATATTGGGCAGCTAAGTGGACTTAGTGAACTGATCGTTACCACAAGAATCATCAGGATCGGATGAAAAATATTTGCCGACTATTCAGAAAACCAGTAGTTTTT